>NC_133348.1:20156779-20456779 GCF_030506205.2 Paramisgurnus dabryanus | reverse complement strand
TAATCAAAACTTTTGCTTCAAATCCTCTTAATCCCAGCCTCAGATCATTCAGAACTACCGGTTTATTGGCAGAATTCATTAAATGTCTAATAAAAAAGCTAATTTACAAGAAAACATGTCAGATACACTTAAAGGGTTTGCATCTCAACTCTTCATTTCCTACAAATTGTGTTGTCTTGTATCTCAGTGTCTCAGGCAGCATCTCCAGTGACAAGTGCTCCCTCTGGTGGAGACCGGAAGAAATGGCAGAATGATGGTGCACCTCTGCTGTCTGTGGCTCAGCAGACACTAGAAGAAACCAGCCTTAATACAGCAGGTCAACTAACAGGTGCACTTTCTTATTACCCTATTTTTTAGTTCATGAGTTTTTGGGATCAGGTGGGTCATGCATTCGGCTGTTATATGACACAAAAACAGAAACGGCACAGTTCAATAAATGACTTGCAGTGACAGTTTTGGAAGTGCAATAAAACTTTAACCCAACAAAATGGGAGTCGTGGCCTGGTGGTTAGAGAGTCGTGCTTGTAACCCGGGTTAAGTCTCATGGTCTTGGAGTGTGTTGCCCTTGAGCAAGGCACCTTAACCCCAATTGCTTCCCGGGCGCTGAAGTGATAGCTGCGTATGTGTTGACTTGCAGTGTTTGTTTTCACAACTCACTGGGATGGGTTAAATGCATAGGACACATTTGAATGTGGGTTCCATACTTGACAAACGTCCCGCACTTAAAATATTAAATTCATATAGTACTGTATTTTCCAGACTATAAGTTGTATTTTTTCATAGTTTGGGGTGTATAGGTTTCCTATATTCTCGTTTAGAAATAATTTGGTTGGTCTTGAGAGACAGACAGAGAGAGAGAGAGACAGAGAGACAGAGAGAGAGCGAGAATTTTCTTGTTTCTTTGTTTTTATATTTTTGGCATCCCAAACTAGATCCTGCTGGTATAAATTTTGCATTGATGTGTTGTGGTTTGTATCCATGGAGGGTGTGTTTATGCATTGGGACTCCAGACCATTCTGTAGCAACCATCTTGACAACAAACTCAAACACAGCTGTAGCGAACACGTTACTCACTAGCCTACTATTAAAAACTTCCTAGCTTTGAAATGTTTTTGTGTGCCTGTAGCATACAATATGTGTCTTTTTTGCATTAACAAATATTTATTTTAACCCACAGTAGGTGAAGTCATTTGCATGGGCGAATTAAAGGAGGAGGGGCTAAGGAAGGCTTGGGGGCGGAGCCCGGACTCTGAGGTTTTGAAGGTGTTGGATAAAGCAGAACTCCAGTCCCTTACCCAGCAACTAGATCACACCAGCATCTGTGACAACACACTTAATGGTAAGTCATTGATCAGAGTGTTTTTCATTTATGTAATCTGTCAAGTGACCATTTTACTGACTGTGTGATCATGTTTTTATGTCTGTCTCGAACAGATTACAGCCTTAATCCCATTGAAGAATCTTCAGATGCCACACCAGCCAATCAAGTGCCTCTTACTCAGGCATGCCAGCCTGCTATTGACCATTCCAAACAGGATGTGACATGTCAGGAAACAGTGCCAATCACAACAGAGGTTAAAAGTCAGGAAGTAATCTTACCAAAACCAGATGAGATACAAAACATTGAGTCTGGAGAAAGTGAGACAGAGGGTGAGAGTACTGTGCTGAATATGAATGTGTAATATTACTACACTTTCTTAGATTGGGACTTTTTTGCAGTGTTTGCGGTTTAAATGTTTCAAGCATAACCATCTTTTCTCTCCCCATCCAGTGGTTGATGATATGGAGTCAGTAGTTCTGGAGGAAGCCTCTCCGCAAACCTTAAATCCCCCAGCAGAAGTCATGCAGGCATGGACCAATGACATTCCAGCATCTGAGTAAGTACAGAAGAGTACCAAATATTTCCATGTATGCCCATATGACCTATTAAATCCAAAAACCTTTTAGCAAACCTGTCTAAATTTGTCGAAGATCCATAAACTTTTGTTGCAATCACTCTTTTAAAATCATTTCAATGTCATGTTTATATTAGGCCAGCAGAGGGCAGACTAATTCAAGCTGAAAGCACAGAAATACCTCGAAGGGAGGAGAAGCAGCCTGAACCAGCAGGTAGTCTCAAGTGTACTGTTAAGAACTCTTATCTCCCTCACACACAAACGTGTCATTATGCACCACATCAAAGAGCTTCAGGCTTTCCCTTTACACTTCATTTGACTGTCGAGCTTTGCTAAGCCCCAGAAGCTTCCAGAACACCATTCTAAATTATACTTCATTGTCAAAGAGACTAACTAAAGGAAATCATTGTGTTGACATCTTCCTTTCTCTCTCTGTAGCTGATGAGGCTCTGTTTGTGAAGCTAAGCAGCAGTCCAGCTCACAGACGCACGGTAGCATTGGCACTCCTGTCTGCCCAATCCTCGGCAGAAGACTCGTCGTCTGTTACCTCACGCTCTCGCTCGGTCTCTCCACAACAGTCCCACCGGCATGAGGATGCACTTCTCATTGGCCTTTCCACAGGCCTCTTCGACACAAATAACCCAAAGGTGAGCATCAATGTGGAAACCCCACTGGACTGCAGACCTAGGATGTAAATTCTTTGTAAGTGTATTTCTTATCGTGTTTAGGGCCATCAAAGGAGCAAAATGCTTTTGGGAAACAGAATTGTGTAATTGCAACATTTACCATCAAATGCTTATTTGGCTGTACTAACCTTGGGCTGTAAATCCTTTGGTTTACGTATGTGCATATGAGTAAAACTACTACAAAAGCATCAGGCTAGTATGAGAGGCAGAGTTCTGCATCATTAATTTTACAGTGGTATAAGAAATTATGATCCGCACTTACAAAAACATGCTTCTTGAGGTATAAAATAAACATTTGCCTAAATAGTAGAGACCAATGATTAAGAAATCGAGAAAATCAGGGGCCCAGGTACCGAACCCTGAGGTACCCCTTTAGTAGGTCAGCATAAGACACCTCTCCCATCCATCCAAGATATTTTAATTTAGATAGGACCTAAACCAGCTGAATGTAGCTCCTCCAATGCTCAGGGTGAAGAAACTAAACAGGTTTAATGTTGAAAGAAGGAATGGTTGGATATATGAAGTTGAAAATTCTCTCAACAGTTGCAGATCCTCAGGGTGTGATGGCAAGGTGGTCTCTGTTGAATGCCTGGTTTTGAGGTCTAACTGATTACTGTCAGAGAGGCTGTTTTGTTGAGAGGAATGAAGAAACCTTACAAGAAACAACCCTCTCAAGAGTTTTATCCCTGAACAGGAGAGATTCTTCATTGTGCACCAGCTAGTGAGGTGGTTGAATGTTGCTGTTTTTAATATGAGACTTTTCCACTGTGTTTGGAAAAGTGCTGTTGCGGAACGATGTGTTGTTGATGATGTGTTTGAGAAGTGTAAGAGAGTGGAAATAGTTTTGTAGGAGTAGGAGAGAAGGGAGAAAGTTTTAGTGCATCTGGTTATTTATAATTTTGTGCTGTTGAAAATTGACTACTTTAGGATCTAACTCTGAAAAAAGCCATCACCATATATATCACAAGATGAGTATAAGGAAACCTTTTATATATGTGCGTGTTTGTGTGTGTATATATTTATGTTTAATAATGGTTATATTTTAAAAATAAAATTGGGAATTGGTCATTGCTAATTGCAAACTTGCAAACAACATTTATACTGAAACACAGAATCCAAAGCCCAGTTTAGCAACAAATTGTTTCCTTGTCTTATCTCAAATTTGCTAAATTTGTAAGGATCTTTATTATACGGTACCTATTATGCCCATTTCTACAAGATGTAATATTAGTCTCAAGTGTGCCCAGAATGTGTGTCTGAACCTTTAACCCTTTCCCCGCCATTGACGAGTTATCTTGTCAATTAAGAGAAAACATTTACATGAAAAAAACGTGTTTCTGATTAGTTTTTATGATTATCTTGAATACCGCGATTATCCACTTCCACTAGATGGCGGAGTTACCCAATTTATAAAAAAAACTGAAGCAAATCTTTTTTTACACTCTGTGTATGTTTTGATAATCGTTCTGAATCTGATCTCTAACAAAATTATTTCACAAAAATGCAACTATTTCAGCTTTTTGCAAAAAAAATCAAAATTTTTGAAGAAAAATACCCATTTAAGAGTTTATAAGCAGAGAAAAAATATAGATAGGATGAAAAACATTTTTTTTTTCATTTTGTTTGTTTGCTTGATTGTTTATTGTTTATTTAAAAGCAGATTTTATTTTTTTTATTTCATTTGATATATTTGTATATTTATATATTTTTAGAAGAACATTTTCCTGGAAGTCATTTTGTTAAACTTAAAAATGCTGATGGGCAACTTTTCAAAAAATCTGTCGGGGAATGAGTTAAAGCTCACGTAACACGCTGTTTCTGCATTTCTGATGTTAATCTGGAGTACCTATAGAGTAGTATTACATCCTTTATATCTCCGAAGAGTCTTTAGTTTAATCAGATTTATAAAAGAAAGATTAGCTTTACCGAATCTTTTTCCGATAACGTACGAAAAAATGAAGAAGGAGGAGTTACTACCGTGGGAGGAGCGAGTGCGAGTCATGCAACACTTTATACAACACTGTTTAACTTGTGATTCACTACATGTTCGGGTCATTTATATAATATGCACGCGACTATTTCCAACATAAGACAGAAGTCTTACTTACCGCGTGCAACTCGTCATGACCCGATTGGGAAAATCCACCGCATCAAACACAGACGCAAAACTCCGCTGCTACCCCAGATAATAAACTATATCCATTGTTTCAATAAGGCTGGATTTCTTCTCCTTACATCCAAAAACACACTTCATCTTTCGTGCCATTGTTGAGTTTTGAAATTAAACAAAGCTGAGTGGCATGATAAGATGTTTGCAAGCTCTACCGTCTCCCGCTGATTGACGAGTGGGCGGGGTTTTCCGGGGGAAGTGCCCATATAAAGAAGTGATACGTATAGAAAACCCCTGAAACGTCAGTTGGACCTGTAATCAAAAAAACTTTCCAAAACTTGTACGAACCCTGGCGAAGTGCATTTGGCACAGAAATACTCTGTAACACGCCCAACTGCTTTTTTGACACTTTGCCTATGTTTAGCATGAGGAAACAACTTAATAACTGTGTTAATAAGTCAGAATGCTTGAAATACCATTGAACCACCCCTTTAAGTGCACTGCTCCTCAGTCCCTTACCAAAAGAGACAATAAGTGCTTTCAATTAAAATAGATCTGATTCCTGTAAATACAGTCTGAGATATGGCGGACAACGTACAACTCGCTGAGGGCAAAAACTGTGGTAATGCAGGACTGTCATTCAGTGGGCGGGTTTTATCAGTGTGACATCACATTAACAAGAGAATCAAAATGGCTAATCTAATAAGACTGCTTTGGTTTAATGGGCATTAAAAAAAGACTGGGTGAATTTTTTGTCTTTGTATGGTGATTATATTCACACTGGCAACGCACATTAAACTGCAAACACCTTATAAAACTGGATGTTGCATAATAGGTGCCCTTTAAACACTATGCAAGTAGTTTACTCCTTTAGTTTACAATCCTTGATAAAACTGGATTGCAAAAACTAAGGTATGTGCATTATGCGGCAAAAATAACTCACGGCTGCACTCCTGCAACTCAGCACAGCGCTGCTTACGCAGGCAGTGTGAATCTTTTAACATGGGTGCAAAAATAAATAAGTACTACTTATGCACTGTGTGAAACAGGCCTTAGATGCATTATTTTACCATATGAGTGTGCAGCCAGGTAATGTACAGAGGACTGTGAAACAAGGGCTGCGTGTTTAATAAAAGGACATTATAGTCAAACCAAAGCATAATAATGAGAACCTCACTGCTGCCATATATCACACTCATTATATAGACAGGGAGAGAGCAAGAGATAGACTGGAAGGAAAAGATAAATTGAAGATAAGACTGTGCTATCACAGGAGGAACAGATTGCAGTCTCTGATAATGTGTAACACTTAGCAGAGTATTGTACATCACACTTTTATACGTGGTGATTTGTTTTCCCCAGACTCAATTTTTTGTTTGTAGCACACAATGGTGTGTGCATGCAGGGGTTGGCATATGTATGAGTGTAGATGTGCTTCGGGCCATTGCCGTATGTGTGTGTGTATGTGTTTGAGCTCCTGAGTGGAGCGTTATTAATGTGATTCTTCCACATCCTTGATACGCCAGTAAACCAAAGGGCTTCGCTCTACCCCGAGTACGTTTTTACCCACAGGCACACACACACTTTGCCTTCACAAAAAGGCACATTAACATTCACACCCGTGCCCACACTTTCCCAAACACAACGTGCATTTGGCCTTTCAGGTTGCTTACACCCAAACCCTTGCACACAAAGTAGATCTCTCGCACGCACAAACACACATTAACTTTGGACTTTCTCAGAGCAGACTGAGTGTGCGAGTGTGTTTAATCAGTAGGTTAGCACTTCTGTGTACTACACAAGTGAGAGAACACAGTGCCGCTCTGTACCATCGGCAGTGTTAGAGATGGATGACTGCACTGATATTAAAACCCTCCTCTGCTCTGTGGAGAGAATTTTAAGTCCCTGCTGGGTGTTTAATAGTTAGCGCTTTTATTCTCGCACACCATTCAGATTCACCAACTTCAAATTGGAGCTTTGAAAGTGTGCTTGTGCCTTTTTGTTCCAATTGTAGGTGATTAAAGGGACCATATTTAAAATTATTTGTACTTTCTCTAAATGCTCACTTATAGTCAAGGTTTATTGCAAGGTTGAACTTCACAAACAGCTTCATGTAGCAGTAATGACTTTTTTCCACCAATGGAGACGAAGGGAGTGTCTAGGAAAATTGGATTTAAAACATTTGTAGCTTTCATAAGATACAACTTTTGTTTTGTGAGACTACTAGTAACATGTAAAGAGAGTGCTTCAGGAACACTGGTTCCCTCACTAAAAAGCCCATTATTGCAAAAAAAGCTCTTGTTTAACGTAAGTTTATGCCACTTACATAAACACAACGTTTATGAATTCTGAAGTCAGAATTAGTTTTTATTTTCAAAGTAACACATTTATTATAATAATAATAACCTTTATTTTCTATAGCGCCTTTAAATGTACCAATTTTTGTATCTCAAAGCGCTGTACAGAAACAATTAAAACACTAAAGATACAGCACACAAAAATATTTAAATTAAAGACACATCACTGTAAAAATAAACATTAAAGACAATAAAGGTAAAAAAGGATTTTTAAGCTAAGATTTAAAAATACCAAAAGATTTAGCTTGCCTAATCTCAATCGGTAGAGAATTACAAAGTTTTGGAGCTAATAAAGAAAAAGCCCTGACTTTGAAAAGTTGTGTTGTTCATCACAAAAGATGTAATTGTCATAAACTTTTGTCAAACACAGAGCTTTTTTGCAATTATCCAAAAGTCTATGGGAAAACTGAATATCTCATCCCTGTGGCACTCTATTACTCTTTAGGTGTTGCTGTGCCTTTAAGATAGTTGTCACTGCTGCATCCTTTTTGCTGCATTGCATTGTGACAGGTTCCCAAAACAATCTGCCTGAAATGTGCTGCACAAACTCTGAAGGTCAGAATGAAATGATCAGAGAACAGGTTAAAAATAACCTTTGGCTGCTCCTTTCTAAAATTGGGATTGCTCAGTATGCAGACACACAAGTGTTACCTTAACCAGGATAACAAGTTTGAAGAAACTTCTTGAAAATTTAGATCCCTAATGCTAATTTTTGTATGTTAATATACTTATGTCTGTGATTTCACAGACATACCTTTTTTAGCTATTCTGGTAGTTTACATAAACGTCTATTTAGATATATGACCCTTTAGTGTAAAATCCAGGCTAAAGTCTCATAGGGGCAGTTTTCTGGACAGGGTTTAGAGTAATCCATAAAATTTAAGTTGTTTTTACAAACATACCTTACAAAAAACAATACCGGTGTTTGTGTGCATCTTAGTGCAAAACAATGGCACTGATAATATATTAAGATATGTCAGGGCAAGGTGTTTTTAAATTAGGGCAAACATGTATTTTAGTCTGGGACTTGGATTAATAACCCTGTGTGGGAAACCGCCCCATAATGTAATGAGATCAGGGGGAACAAAGTTTGATTTTAGTCTTGATTTCTCATATTTTAATCTTTGATATTCCCATCATTCAATAGCAGGGGACTATTTTTGGGCCCTGCGTAATATCATTAAAATATCGAAAAACATCGATATTTGGTTATTTTTGAGCGTGATGCTAATGGTAGGGATGAGAGTGAAGCCTATGAATGAAAACATGAAATAATTACGTCTTTTCATTCTTAGGCTTCACACTCGTGTGTGCGGGACACCCACGACAAAAACTGGTTGTGTGAACGGGTTTTTACAGCTCATTTAAATGACGCGCCAATCGTTTTTGATACCATGTGCTTAGGAGGATCATGACATTACACATTGTAGAGATGAGAGATAGAGAGAGAGGTAAGAATGTTGCCCACATCGAAAAAACTTAAAAGAAGTCTAGAAACAAAGTATTAAAGTATGTATAGCCATGTCACTCATCTCATTACAATATGTTAAAGAAATAGTCTACCCTTTTGCCATATTAAACTATGTTATTACTTCAACCTAGACAAATTAATACATACCTATCTTTTTTCAATGCATGCACTGTACAGCGCGTTGTGAAAGTGTTAGCATTTAGCCTAGCCCCATTCATTCCTATGGTACAAAAAAAGTTTTATTTTGTGGCACCATACTTACTGGTATAACTCCTCATGTAACAGTCTTTAAATAGGGAAAACACGGAAGTGTTTGGTGGCTTCCCTGTTTGGTACCATAGGAATGAATGGGTCTAGGCTAAATGCTAACACATTCACGACGCGCTGTACAGTGCACGCATTGAAAAAAGATAGATATGTATTAAATCGTCAAAAGGGTAGACTATTCCTTTAACTAGATAACTGGATACAACTTATTGTATAGTTTAATAAAATAATGTATTTGGATTATACAAATACAGTCAGTTCACACGCACCAGCACAGCGCGTACACTGGCGCGGAGCAGAGCGAGACCTTTAGCCTATGTGCCAGGGCTTAGCCCCGGACGGCCCTGGCCCAATTTAGACCCATGTATCCGAGTCCTGATCAGTGGCCGGTTGCATAAACATAGCCGTGACATTAAGACTGCGTCTTAAAAATGATTCTGACTAACTAGCAATTGGTTAGGGCTAATCAGTCTTATTATTTGGATTTAAATTAGACTGATCTACCTTTATATGTAACATACTTAAAACATTTATGATCAGTCTTGAAGAAAAAAATTCATGACTAACTTTTAAGACTAGTCTTAAAGTTTTATGCAACCGGCCACAGGAGGTAACAGGAGGTCCAATTCCGATTGAGTCTGAAACATCCCTAGCTAATGGTCTAATCAGATTCAATGAACTGTGCTAAGCTATGCTAAAAGTGGTAGCGTCAGACCCAAATATCAGCTGAATGGATTCCAAAACAATAAGAATCAAATGTTTAACTCTAGGGGAGCTGGAAAATGAGCATATTTTCAAAAACGTTGTGTGTTACTTTTAAACTGCATTTAAGGTCTGAATTAAATATATTCACAGTAGGATTTTTCTTACTTTGAAAATGTAAACTGAGGATCATGAGCATTAAATGTTTCTAAATTTGGGTTAAAAGCAGGGTTTAATTAGAAACTAACCCAAGGTTAAGCACAGTATGAAAATCACTAATGTAATTTCCAGCAGAAACTACAGCACGATCAGCAGCTTTTGAAAAGCAGGCGTCACTGCTCACAGAAATTGGCTGCTGCCCAATTTTTTTCACTTCTCATTTGCATTAGTTGAAAACTTCTCACATTTATGACACATTTACTGCTTGCTTCACTGGCAGACCTACTATTCACATGTGAGCCCAGAGAATGAAAACGCCATTCTGTATTACTGAATAGACACATATGAAGAGCTCAGATGGAAAACCCTAGAAGTGCGTCTGACATGTTTTTTTTTTATCATACTCTTAATAGATTCTGCCAACAAAGTGGTATTTCTGAATGACCTATAAGCGAAAATGATTTTAAGTGAAAGTATTTGATGAACATTATAATAAGCTTTCGGTTAATAACATTAGCGCGTTTAGCGTGAGCTCTTTATAAGGTTTAATGATGTCTTTGTAGCATGTGAAGTCTTTATTTTTCTAAAATTCTTCTTTTATGACCCCTTTTAAAGACATATATAGGTGTTATTCCCTAATCATTTTTGTGTGTGTTGTATCTCAGATGCTGAGAACGTGCTCATTGCCAGACCTCAGCAAAGTCTTCAATGATGCTGCCGAACCTGAAGGCCCTGTCGCTCCTGAAAACAACCTGGAGGTTGAGGATCTGGAGGACAAAGGAGATGAACCATCTGAAACTGAAGAGTAAGACAAACATGGCTCTAAATGAATGTATACCTCCTCGCACACACACACTTGCAAGAACCTACACTGACACGTTCTCTCTGACTCTTAGTGTATACGATGATGATGATTTGAGAGAGCTCAGAGCATCTATGGAGAGGCTTCTCCAGGAACAGCGCAGTGACGATGATGAAGAGGAAGATGATGGTGGTGGTGAATCCAATGGGAGTCCTGCTGATGAAGAACCAGCTGGTGTTAATGGGCTGGCTGGTGTGGGTGGTAAACACAGTCCTGAGCCTCCTCTGGAGGTTTGCAATGGGATGGTTGAAGAAGAAGATGATGATGCTGGCCATGATGAGGAAGAGGCAGGTGAGCTGGTAACTGATGGAATGGATGTTGAGGAAGATGAAGAGCAGAACAGCAGTGAAGGTCAGCTCAACGAGGAGTGGCATTCAGGTAATGACAACTACATAGATATGGCTACACAAACTGAATAAGAATTAAGGTACAACAAACATGGCTCAACCCAAAAGCTTCCTGTATATCTACAAACATAACAAATAACTGCATTCATTAACACAACATAACACAGTGGCTAGCTGCATCCACAGACCAAACAAAACACAATAGCGAACTGGCTTTACAAAAACATCATTACACAACAGCGAACTACTGTACATCCACAAATACAATATAACACAATGGCTAAATGCATCTACAGACAAAGCATAACACACCACAGCTAACTGCATTTACAAACAACACAACAAAACTTTATGGCTGAGATCACTATACTGTAGCAATAAGAGCAGGTGCTGTGTTTATTGAGCTAAAGATATTGTTCTGGTTTAATAAAAAAAACTGATGATTGAAGGGCTTTGAATGACTACTGTGTGAATGATGTTTGCAAATAAAACAGGTCAGCATTCTATTGGCCAATATTTCACCGCACAATCATGTTGTTTAGCTTTGCAAAGCTTTTTTGATTGATTGTGGTATATCTACATCTCTGTGTCCTGTCTGTGAATGGGTCTGAATGCAGATGACAGTGAGGAAGATGATGATGAAGATCTAGAGCAGCAGGACAGCATCTTCAGTCGCCTTGAGGAGTTGCGGTTCAATCTTGAGCAGGCGATGGGATTTGAGAATTTCATCCAAGCCTACAACAAAATAAAGGTCAGATATTTTTTTAAATCCAGATTTTTTACAGTGACTGATTCAAGATCAGATCTACATGAAATGACAGCTTTCACCATGTCTCCAGGGACATTCAGTGGTTTTGCGCTCAATGCAGTGTGTTGTGGAAATACTGCATATCTGGGAGGTCTAGTGGTCGCCCTTCACCAATAACAATGCAGCCAAGTGCTTATAAAATAGGACATAAGTATTTTGTTTGTCGAGTTCTTTCTGGGAAATTCTGCTTCATTAGATACAGATGTTGTCCTCGGCCTTTAAGAATGAATACAAATCTTTAAAAATGTTTTTATATAGCAATAAATCGCTTTAAATCTCTGATCACTTCATGATTAGAAATATTTGAAGATGAAAACTTTTCCATAGTTTCTTCCAGTATTATTTGGGACTCATATGAGTCATATGTCGCGCTGGTATATTTGTAGCAATAGCCAACAATACAATACATTTTTATGCCAAAAATCATTAGGATATTTGGTAAAGATAATGTTCAATGAAGATATTTTGTAAAGTTCTGACTGTAAATAATAAATCATAAATGTATTAGTAATAATATTAATATGTGTTGCTAAGGACTTTATTTAGACAGCTTTAAAGGTTAATCTTTTTGCACCCTCAGATTGCTAATTTTATGATGTATAAATCCTAATTTTAAACAAAAATTGACCCTTATGACTTTTGAATTTTGTGGTTCAGGGTCACATATTATCATTTTTAAACTCCTTTGTGTGTTCATTCTGATAGGCCATTCACGAAGATGAAGATGAGAACATTGAAATGGGCTCCAGCATGGTGCAAAGCATTTTGGGAACCCAGCATCAGCACCTTTATTCGAAAATCCTCCAGTTGGTGATGGCAGATGGAGCTTACCAAGAAGGTAAAGTGTAGGCTATAGTGGGTTTGTCAATGTAATAATATAAATATATCATCTGAAATAAATTATGTTAGGCCTGGGCAAAAAATCGATTTAATGAAGTAATTCGATTTTTTGTAATGGCGCATTTTTGGCTGCCCGGGGGTTCCGTAGCGTTATTATAGCAACATCAACAACATCATAGCACACGTGAAACAGCATCAGCAAGCGACAACATCATCATCATAGCACAAACACATGAAACGGCAACAGCAAGCGACAACATGGCTACCGGCGAGAGTGGGAAGTTTGTTCCAAAGAAAGGAATAAAATCATTTGTCTTGCTTTTGATTAAATAAAAGCAAAATTTGCTTTAAGTTGTCTGCCGTTTGTACTTATTGCTTTTCTTAATAAGTGGGGGGGGGGGGAATCGTAAAAAATCGGAAGTCGAATTAAAAAAAATAAAATCGGAGATTTTATTTTTAGGCCAAATCGCCCAGCACTAAATTATGTTATCGTTTTTACTACTAGAGCTATTTAATTTGAGCTATCATTGTCAGTTTTTGCACATATATAATAATATATGAAGAGTTTGGTTTCAAAACGCAATAAATCCATTTTGACTAATTTGGGTAAAAATGTGTTTTCCATACCAAGAAAGTGAAAAGATGAAAACCACTATTTTCTGTTATAAACCTACACATAGCATCTTTAGGTTATAACAACATTACAATTATTTTATTTAAATAAATCCATAAGTTTTTTTTCAAAATGCTATAAATCTATTAAATCAAAATATAAATGTGCATTCATCTTTGCCATGTTATATTCATTTAGTTGACTAGTGGTAAACACTGATTAAAACATTAGTAGCATTAATCAAAAAACATGTACTTTGTCATTGCTGCTGTCATCCTTGGGACGTCGTCGCTGAACATTTTTGACAGCGTTCACCGATCAGCTGTAAAATGTTTTGGTCTTGCTCGATATTCGTTGGCTTTGAGTAAAAAAATTTAAGGTTTTTATAAGATCCCCTGGGGTCAATGTGTTAGCATGACAGAAGCTTGATACTGTTGTGTGAGAACAAGCAACAGCCAGCATTTTTCCTTCGCCCGAGTGCCACTTACGTAAATTATTAGATTTTGATGGCTTACGTTTCTTCACCACCACAGGTTTATCAATGCCATCAAAATTACTATTTTGTTTTTGTTTATTAGTTGTTCATGAAGTAAAAAGTAGATGAGGAAAACTAGGATTCTGTGCGTATTCAAAGCGGCACCCTTATTGTTTACAATGCGTGGAATGGTGCGCTGTGATTGGTTAAGCAGATTTATTGCATTCTGCAGAAAAGGAGGACTGGCATTTGTCGCGGTTTGGAGAAAATGTGACAGAATAACACGGCGGATATTGGATTTTGCGTAAAATGCAGAATTTACTTTTTAATACTGACCTGATACAATACTGATTTTGGCAGTACAAATTTTTTTTAAATGGCGTTTTTCACGTGTTGGAACGAAACTTTTCATACAGTATTTACACATCTTTTTTTATTTTGAAGGTAAGGTAATGTCTGTAAATAACCTTCAATAGAAGATTTTTTTCAGCAAATACCTACAGTAAATGCTGATTCATTCAAATAAATCACAATAATGCAATCGTATGCTAAATATAAACAGCTTATTCAGTACATATTATGTATTAAATATCCACATTGAAAGTCTAATCTGTTCATGCACTCTTCTGTGTGAAGCCATTTGATGTTCGTCTCACACAATCTTGCAAAGACATATTTACAAGTTAATTTACAGCCTGATCTCTGTAGAAATAGATCAATGATAGGAGTGGGTGTACGAGAGTGCAGCCATTTCATCCACTGCAGTATATCAAGCACTTCAGAGAAAACACACACACACACAAATTCATAAAGAGATAAATTGACACGCTGCCTCTTTCTTTGTTCGGGCATAGCTCAAATGCATCTTCCTGTTGTGCGATCAATTTCCTTACTCTTTTTATGTGCGCATGTGCCTCAAGCTCCCTCCTAGTTATTTTTCTCCTGTTTTTAAGTTCATAGACCGAATGATACAAGACATGCTGCATTGCTTAAAGCAGTTGAGTGCAGTAATGTGAGGGTATTCCTGGCATTTACAATATGCGTCGAGGGATCATTGTTGTTGATTTTAACATGACCTCTGACATGAGAAATATAGCCTGGATGTTTTCTTCAGATCTCTTCAGGTCGTATAAGTCAGTCTTTCCTAACAGTTTTCTTTTTCTTGTGCCTCTCTCTCGCTCTCTCTTTCTCAGATAATGATGAATAGGAGTTATTCATCCGTGCCAATGGCAGCCTTGGACAATCTGCTGGCAGGCTGAAGTGTTCCCATGATGCACTCTGACAGACTGAGGAGGTGCTGCTCATAGAGGATGGGGTGAAGGGGGGGAAATGGGCCACTCAAGCACGGGCCGTTTACAGTCTACGGTTCGATTGTACTTCTGACTTCCATATCCTAAGTAACTAAAGTAAATTTCGTGCGTATAAATGTACTGTGGGTAATATTTAACCAAAGCGTAGCAGAGTGTTAGCAGATGAGGGCGAAAAGTAAGTGTGTCCCCCTAGCTGTTGACAGACTGTATGTGAAATTGCTGCTCTGTGCTGTATTTACTAACAGCTGAAGCCATGAAAACTGCTTTTTAAGGCTTTGGACTGGCCTGGGAGGTCTAGTGTTGGGGGTCAGAGGTCAATCATCTGCCCAGTTTCAGGTACTCGTGCACAACAGACAGCAGGTTTTACGCAGCTGTCTACCTCAAATACAGACTCGTCCAAGTAAAAATAAGTCTTCTCAAACCATTTTTTTTTCAGAATCTCTTTTTATACGTTTTACTGAAGTAACGGTTTACATGAAATCATATCACCTCTTAAGATTTCTTACCAATAAAACAATTTTGGGATGTGAAGGAACTGCTATTTAAAGAGATTGTGAGGAGATACTATGCATATACAGAGCAACTATACAATAGCGTGCTTCGTTTGGTGTTATTTTGGGTTTATGACAGGCATTTTAAATGCTTCGTGCATGTTGTACGCAGCTGCACCTCCAGCTGGGTATGCTGAAATGGTTTTCTCATTTTAGTCGCTGGCAAAAGTGGTACTTGAAAGTGTACAGAAAAAAATGTATAGCATTCTAAAGCAATTGTTTAATAATTTGCAAACAATATTACTGTGTGATTGCATGTTGTGTATATTTGTACTGAGAATTAAAACATACATTTTTGAGAGAATGCATTGCCTTGTGGGTATTTGGTGTTCTTGCGTGTGAGAGTTTGGAAGTGACAGATGCGGTTTGGATGCGAAACAGCTGAGCTGAAATCGGTTGCCAAAATCTATTTTCAGATACCTATTTGAGAGGGATTTTCTTCGCCCGTTTTGAACCTGATTGGCCGTGTGAGCTGTCAATCAAGTTGCAATCGTGCAGCTGTCACATGATTTGGCTGGAAGCGTGTAGGGGTTTCCTTTTATCAGAGAACACCCATACATTCCCAGACAACCACAGACTATTGTGGGTGTGTATAACTTTGCCAAATATCTTGGTAGATGAGTCATGTTGTTCTCTGTATTAAATGAAGAGCCTGACAGTTCATTCATTTGCATTCTGAGCTATTTAAAGTATTCTGATTGTGTATGGGGAAGCATTGTTAAATCACTTGGACAACCTTAATCAGCAGTAATAGTAGATGATCATCACTCTGGTTGTATACCTGTACTGTATATATGTGTGTGTTTGTGTATAAGCTAAGCAATTTGCATTCAAACTTCATCCCCATTGCATCTTTGCAATACAATTAAACAGCAAACAATTTCTGCGATTTGTGCATATCAATTTGCTTTTAATTTCTCACTCCATTTTGCGCTTTGGTCGGCAATAAACTCAATTGTCTGTCATTTTATACTCATCGTCACAGTTAATTGTGGCTCTGTGATGGTCCATGCTATGCAAATAAATGTACGTGATCCTATGGGAAAAGATGGTAGAGAATTAATCCCGCCGTGCTGGAGGAGGGAACGCACTGATGGATGAAAGAATAGATTTTTATTTTATTTTCATTGCTGCGTTTTGCTCTCGTCTGAGTGTGAGCTGCCTTTGAATTTTAAAGGGGAATATTGTGCTGCAATTTTCCAAATGACAGAGAGTCATAAATCGCACCGTTACGATTAATGTTTATTCTGAAATGCTTTGAATTAAAGAGGCAATGCAGTTAACTGTCATCAAAAATACCCATTTTACTATTGCCCGAGGAAATGTAGGTTGCAAAAGAAGTGTTTGCCATCAGATCGAGCCCATAAAGGGATAGTTAACCCAAACCCATTTTTTTCACTTTCATGTTGTTACAAACCTGTATAAATTTCTTTGTTCTGATGAACACAAAGGCTGATATTTTGAGGAATGTTTGTAACCAAGCCGAGGCCCCATTTACTTAACGTAGTAGGAAAAAGAATACTACGGAAGTCAATGGGGTCCCTGATTTGATTTGATCCTCAAATTTGTGTTTATCAGAACAAAGACATTTATACAGGTTTGTAACAACATGAGAGTGAGTAAATGATACATGGCATTTGACAAATCCATTCATTTGAACACGAGCTGTACATATATTTATGGTCTTGCCATAGTAATTCAATGAAGGAGACTGTCCTCTAAAAATAACGACCTTCATAGGTCGTTTGTGCAAGCACCCAATTATGACGTAAAGTGACGTATTAAGGGATTAGTGTCCTCTAGTGGCAGTAGCTTATACAGCCTTTTGTTACGTTTTATTACACAGATTAGACACATTTAATTTTATACATTTGTAAATGTAGAAACAGTTTCATAAACATTTATGGTTTTAAAGATATTTTGGAGCACAACCACACCCTTACCCTAAACCCAACCACTTCTCAACTACATAAAACACAACATGCAAGTAAAAGTACAGTCAAAGGTATTTATTGCATAAAAGTATTAAAAACCATTCGCGTTGCTAACCTTGCGAACTGAAGCCATACGATTACTTTATATGAAGAACTCTGTGATCAAAACGTAATTTCTCATTCAAACATAAACCAGCATGACGTAGACGGTCACAAGAGCCAATAGCGCTTCACATTCTTAGATAACGTAATGATGCAATCGGTCACGAGAGCCAATGCCTTTTCACAATCATAGATGACGTATCATCGCTATTTCTGGCTGCAGTTTTTGAATTTGTGTACACCGGATAAGATATTTATTTACAGAAGATTGTCATCACTTTTGCATCTTTTCATCAAATAAATCGATTGTTTGACCTCGGTACACTTGGAATATTTTAAGTACATTTTTAAAAAGGTGTGACTGTTTTGTATGCTGTGTTTATATATCATATAAATACATGGGTTCGTTATTTGCCCTAAATGCCTGCATAGTGTAATGTGTAATAAAATGCAATTAATCCTGGCAGTTTATATTTAAAATCTTACAAAATATACCCCAAAATATAATTTTATTCCCTAATATATTTAGTTTCACCTGCTGCCGGTAGAGGCGCTAATTTAGTAAATGAATCAATTGGTCGTATTTGGTGAAATGGGCAAACGACCAAAGCAATTGTATGGGTTGGAGAATAGGTTGGAATGAAGTTTAAGTCTGGACTTTAGACTACCTCAATAGCTCTTTAACCATTCTGGTAGAACTGCTTGTATGCATGAACCATCTGTGCTTTACTTTATGAACCGATGCATTAACATTCACCAGGAGAATCTCTTAAACATGAGCCGAATGACAAGGTCCTGATGTTGCAAAACCTCCCCAAACCATCACATTACCACTATCATGCTTGACTGTCAGTGAGGCTTTGCTTTTAAAAAGCACTGTTCGGATTTCACCAGCAGTGATGGGTAAAGATTCGTTTTTTTTTTTGGTTGAAGATTAATGACACACAGCATAAAAATATTCAAAAACAGTCAAAAGTACAAACACTTTTCCAACACTACCATGTTTAGTATTCATGGACATGAAGGTCACCTAAAAAGCAAATCATATCCAAGGCCCTTGCACACTATGGAATGTTTGATATATTCGTGACGGATGGGTTGAGTGGAATAAAATGAGATGACAGCAGAATGGATCGTTCAAGAACAGCCATCCTCTAAGTCTCCTGTAAAATCTTTTAGCCATTTATCAAATCCCAGGGGTTGAGTTAATTGACTTTGTGGGTTGAGGTTTGGCGATATGCGAGTCCGCGAGGAAGATCTATGTATATATGCATAATGCAAAACATACATATTCATGCTCCATTTGCCCAAGCACAAGAATGAATCGCTTGTGTGCATCTCGCAAATTTCATAGACGGCTTTGTGCTTAATCTGACAAGTGTTTTGCCTCGAGCTATAATTTTGCCGAGTCTTTTTCTCTATGGGAGCTAAAACACAGATCTAGTTTATATGTCCAATCTCCGAGGGGGTTTATAAATGTAGGTTAGGTTAAGTTTGAAACCTCCCCCACCTGAAGGGAGATTGATGCTGCTCTTTCATTAACCTCTGTGCTAGTTAACTGTCTCTGCTGTGGAGACAAACTGCACTGCAACATTTAATATCCTGCTGAAGTCCTCCTGAGACGGGAGGAGCTGTGAGATTATCGACAATGCGGCTATGTATTGATAAAGGTATTTGGGTGTGTTAGAGACTCAGAAAGGGAAAAAATAAAGCAGAAGTGTTTGTGTACATTAAACAATGGGAGTTTTCTTTCATCCTGTCTGTTTTGCCACTCCTAGTTGTATTTAATTTGATTCTTAAACAGGGTATTGTGAACAAAACACCCTGTTTTTAAAGACCTCATAAATCACATATCATTGAGTTTATCTCCTGTGCTATTATATGCACTATTGCAACAGGAGGATTGGGTAGGGCATGTCAAAAGCCTTTTTTTCCCCAGTTTTTTAGGCATTTCGTAACATCCTGGACAATAATGAACACTTGCCAAACACGGCTTAGGGTTTTCTTTGCAGATTTACTTAATCCAGCTTATCTACGACAATAGAGACAAAGAGATCCAACCAATATTTTGGTGCTTAACCCCAAATCATCCTGATTATTTTATTGACATTGATCTTAGGCTTGAACAGTGCTTTCCTAATGCCTCATATATCACCATTATGAGGCACTCACAATACTATAGGGTGTAAATATGCATTCCAGTTGAATCTTGCAAAAGACATTCAGTGTTAAAGGGACATTCCACTTTTTTGAAAATGTGCTCATTTTCCAGCTCCCCTAGAGTTAAACATTTGATTTTTACAGTTTTGAAATCCATTCAGTTGATCTCCGGGTCTGACGCTAGCACTTTTAGCATAGCTTAGCACAATCTATTGAATCTGATTAGACCATTAGCATCGCGTTAAAAAATACGCTAACCAAAGAGTTTCAATATTTTTCCCATTTAAAACTTGACTCTTCTGTAGTTACATCGTGTACTAAGACCGACAGAAAATTAAAAGCTATGATTTTCTATGCAGATATGGCTAGGAACTATACTTTCAAACTGGCGTAATAATCAACGACTTTGCTGATGTAACGTGGCTGCAGCAGGCGTAGTAATATTACGCACTGCCCGAAAATAGTCCCCTTGGTTACTTTCAATGGCAGGGGACTATTTTCGGACAGTGCGTAATATCACTACGCCTGCTGCAAGACCAGGTTACAGCAGCATAGTCCTTGATTATTACGCCAGAATGAGAGTATAGTCCTAACCATATTTGCCTATAAAATATTAACTTTTTATTTCCGTCGATCTTACTACACGATGTAACTACAGAAGAGTCAAGTTATAAATAGGAAAAATATTGAAACTCTTTAGATATTTTCAGCGCAATGCTAATGGTCTAATCAGATTCAATGGATTGTGCTAAGCTATGCTAAAAGTGCTAGCGCCAGACCCCGAGATCAGCTGACTGGATTTCAAAATGGTAAAAATCAAATGTTTAACTCTAGGGAAGCTGGAAAATGAGCATATTTTTCGAAAAAGTGGAATGTCCCTTTAAAGGTAATGATGTTTATTTATTGATTGCTAGACCAAGTAAAAACATTGTTACTGTTGACTACTCTTATTATTTTACTACATACTTTATTGCTGTATGAATTTACGATTTTTTTTTTATTGTTTTAATGTTAACTGAAATATGAGTAGCTGATACACACATACATACCCTTATTGTGTCTGACATTAGAGCATGAATTCACAGTTTCATAGATTTAGATGGTCGTAGTAGTTGTCATGGCCTTGGATAACAGATGTGTTCAAGCTGCAAAGGATCACTGAATCCATTATTCTGTGTGTCACATCTCCTCTCTCGTCCCCCCTCTCTCTCTTTCCCTATCTGTTTCCTATTCCCCCCATGCTTTTTATTGCCAGCGACACAGCTGTTGTCTCAAACGTGGCAGAACTGTGCATTAGTACACGAGTGTGTGTGGTTGCAAATTGCTGTTCACAAATTCACTAGCGGGAAAAATAAAACCCCCAGCAGCATAAGTGAGGCTGTGATGCTTTTCTCCTTCTAGCCAATAAACTTTCCTGTCATTTTAAAGTATTACAACATCATTTTCATCCTTTTGCATCACACATTTCTGGAGAATGCATCATTATAAAGCTAAGAAAACAAAAGTAGGAAACAACAAAAGCAAGTTTTTGCATGTAGACACGTTTGATCGGTTCACACTGTTGTTATTCCAAGCTCAAAACAATCCCGATCTGTGATGGGGTCAGAGATAAATCAAAGCAGGCCTTTCCTCTGGGGTTATCCAAGAAATTTGCACCAGGTTTTATAGCCTCTACCCCTCCCTTTAGGGGCTGGGATAAATGACCCCCAGCAACAGTGAAATATGACCAGAGGTCTTCTGCCATCTCCAGTGGGATCATGTCTGACATCCAAGAGCTGTGTGACCATAAATCTACCAGCTTTATTATTCTCGCTTTCTTTCCGCTTGGAATACTATTCCTTTCTTACCCCTCTATTATGTTTCATACACATTTGCCTACATTTGTTTTTCCTTCATCTGATTGATTGTTCTCATTAGTCAAGACATAACAATACTGTTAATGTACACACATCTTTCATCATTCTCATAGGCACTTGAGCTTGTTCAAATCAACCATTTGCAGATGATTTAAAATCAATCATTTACATTGGTTTCAGAATGTGCACTATTTAGTTTAGAGCACAAATAGCTCATAACTATATGTTGTAATTGTCAGGCAGACAAAGGACTAGACAATTTCAAAATCAGCTCTAACGTTGTGTAACACAGCTAAAGCTGTAAATAAACCATGCTTAGAACATGCAGTGCAGTGACTTTTCGGACAATGACCGAGTAACATACTTATAAAAATAAGCTACAGATCTTACCCTTGACTTATGCAATAAATTCCTACAAGATATGTTGTGATCCAATGAGGTAAAAGCCTAGTGCTTTTACAGTAGAACTTGAAAAAGCCTACAGGAGAAATGACTTTCGGATAAGGCATATGCCACCTTAAGACAAAAACCCTAGTCACTTAAGTATTTTTATCCCTTCGGGCAGTCTTAGTCATGAATCACTCAAACATTCTTTAGTTCCTAAAACCTTAAAGAGCAGCGCCCGAGGCTTCGGTTTGTATGATAAAACCCGCCTTTGTGGGATGAAAGCAGAGTGTTATTAAATAATGAGTGTTTAAAAATGAAAACACTTTCTGTTTGCCTATTGAAGCTAAATGTGTTTGTTCCTACAGTTGTTATGTATCAGCAAATCATCTGATCTGATATAAACAACATTCACAGCCTATGGTGCTCTGTGTGTCTGATGATCTCAAAACAACAGGGACCGTGTGAGAATGATGTGTCATTTTAAAAGGTCTCTTGCACAGTTTACACACCGGTGATGTAACTGGTTGTTCTTTTGACAACTTAACTTACATGTTAACCTTTGTGTGTGCCAGTGTGCATGTAGCAACTTGACCTTTGAGCACAAGGTGGAGGAAAAATGCAAAGCTTTGTGAATAACAATGCTACATGTCATATTTGTACCTATAGAGCTATGTTTGTACTATACTAAATAAACAACATTAATGCAAACTGTGCAGCAAAGAATTTTGGGGAAAAAAAGCGTTATGCAATGATAAAAATTATGAAATGCTTCAAACAGTTGTATGATTAATTTTGTCACATTACCTCACACGTGCATTTAATGCAGAGAGTCTTACAGTTATTTTCTTTTTAACAAAGGCTATTTACCATTTTACTTTTACATTTTGTGAAACAAAAATGTCTCAACTCTTATATTGTTGTTATTATTTGTTTAAGCTCATCAATCCCATCGGAAATGGAAAGTTAAATGGCACTTGTGTGCATTGCGGGAAAGGGTATTCCTTGAAATACAGTAGTATTCCCATTGTGGAATATCATATTCCTTGAAATTTGTTTTTACATCTTGTCAGAATAGTAGTAGGCCATCTGGGTATATGAAAATGTGCATACTATGCACAGTATGCATGCTATACACTGTAAAAAGTAAAAGTTGGATTACCTTTAAAAATTACTTTAATTGGTAATACCAAAAAATATATGTTTAAGTAAAAAATGTAAGTTGAAAAAACTTTTTTAGGTGTTACCAACTAAAGTTTTTTTTTTTAAGTTGATCCAACTTTTTACAGTCTAGTACGGTATAATTAGTATGCTATTGCAGTTGCAAGTTATTGCATTTTTGTTAATCTCTATTCACCTGCTATAGTAATTTTAATGTTTTAACAATTTAAAAATTATTATTTAATTATAAAACTATAATTATTTATTAAAAAAAACTTGATGACTCAACTCTTGTGGTTTTAGCCACGACTCGACGCAGGCGTTGATTATAAACAAACTATAATTGTAAAATGCTATCCAATAAGCTTCGGGTAGGTTAGGATGAGAAATTAATGCTAATTATAGGTACATAAGGAATCATTTGGCTTCTGTCAGTTGTTTTGTAATGACCTTTACAAATCCTGCAGTGCCTCAGAAAAGTCAGTGTATTCTCTCAGCTTTGGTTTTGAAAACCCTCCCTCCCGAGTCCCGACTGCCTATGCTAGTACCGCGTCACACAGTATCAACGCCGCTCGTCATGGCGCTCGGACGCAGGAACTCGCTTCTCCTGTTTTTCTTTTTCTTCACATTTTAATCTACCCGAATCTCTTGGACTCGAGTCGTATACTGTTTCGACTCAACAGCTGAAGAGGGCTGACCCAGTCCTTGCTTTGTTAGACCGATCTTAACAAATAAACTTGTGTCCGACCGGGCGATCGAGATTTCAGGAACCCTTTTCCAAGACGAATTCCCTAGTTTGAGGAACTCGGGAAAGAAACTGTTCTGGAAGAAGAGGAGGGGTGAGAAGGGGCCCTTTTTAAAGGTAGCGTTACGTTTGCTCTCACAAGCTTTGTATTGAAATGTTTAATTCAATTCACACTGGAGAAAAAGTTTGCAAAGTTACGTGGGAATCCAATCAACGTGTGCGCGATCTATTCAGCTGGACAAACGTGTCCATGAAAGCGTCTGTCGCGTACTGTTTGCCGTGACACTGAAGGCAAATCACACACAGAATACTTTTGTAACACTTTGGTTTGCAAACGCTTTTTCCTCTACTTCGTCAGATCACAATTCTATGGGTTATTTAGTTTCAGGGTTGATTAAAACAGGCTTTCTCTGCTCGGAGTCGACACATTTGTAACGCCGCTCGAAAACAACGTAGCCACTGTTGGCTTTGTAGTTATTACACGCAAGGTTATTGTTTTTATTCAGGACTTTACGATAAAGAGGGCGAGGTTGAGTGTTTGCTTTACAGGCTTAATTGTTTAGTGGATGTAAACTGCACAGCCCTGAATAAAAGACTTAATGCTGCATACAAAGACGACTTTTTCTATATTAAAACCTCCTTTCTGTCTGTATAATGGAGCAAGTGTATTGCAGGAAGCCAGTATCCTGCTGTTTCAATTGCAGTTGGTCTCTGTTTATTGAATAGTGTTTCTCAATGAGTCTGTTAAATGGGGTCGTGTTTATGTTTTAATAAGGATAACGGGTACCTTAGGAACATTTACTAGAGTTTTATTATAGCTAAAGTGTGGTAACGTCGGTTTTGGTAGAATTGATTACCATTTTACCACACATATCATGATTAAACTACCTTTCCGGTAGTGATACAATGGATAATTTGTTATTAAACTAGAAAATTTTTATATAATAAAAAAATTATAGAATAAAACTGGTTCATTTTTAAAAGGGGGTGAGATGAGCTCGACGAGGCACTGGACAGGCGCGAGCACCACATCCTCGTTCTTCATGTCTCTGCTGTTTTTGCCATGTTTGCTGTGCTTTTTCTAGACCAGTTGAGGAAAAGTCCGTTTTCATATAACTTACGAAAATTAACCATGTTACTACAGTAACCATAGTTCAACTTTGCTATTTATAATAAACTCATAGTAACCACAAAATCTCACCATAATATAGTAATTATAGATATTTTCAGTAAAACTGGTAGTACAAACGATACTCAATCCGCCAAATAGCAATCTTTACTATAAAATCATGGTTAATTTTCATAAGAGATGTCATTGTTTGGAAACATCCTCGCTAAGCTTCGTTTACATCTGTGATGTGTCTGTTTGTGATCCAATCGCATGTGGTCAGCGCTAAAAGCAGATTTAACAGCTTTAAATGGCTTTAAACGTGCTCATACTGATGCGTTTAAAACGCACGCGAGTACATTTAAACGCTAATTCATCATGATGCCTCGCCTACCGCCTTTTCATTTTCAGTGAACAAAAGTTTGCCGCTTACTAGGAGCTTTAACAAAATGTATATAAACCGCACATATTCACATGCACAGATCTTCAGCATGTCTGATTTCAATGTGCATTGACACAATCCAGTTCAGATAATAGATCCCTTAGGAAAGTTAACCATTGTTTGCAGTAACCGTGGTACACCTTTGGTATTTGTTGTAAAACCATAGTAACCACAAATTGATCGTGGTCTAGCTACAGTACAGCAACCATAGTTTAGCCATGATATATTTGTAGTAAAATTATGGTAATACATATGTTATAAAGGAGCAAGCCTACTGCACTCGCTAAATATGAGTTGGTTGCAATCAATTGATTTTGTGCTCAGAGTATAAAGCGTATTCAATTTAAGCACAGTCTCCTATACTGTCCTCTTATTCGTTTACTAGGTAGTCCAGAAAACAGAGTGACTGGTGGTCACTGGAGACACATTACTACCAAGTGTAAATGGCCATTTGCTCACCTGACCACTTGTGGTCGGAAAACCCAAAACGCATTATAATACGAGGTGTAAACAGCTTGCCATTGTTGTGAAATGTGATATATGGCTGATGTATTGGAGAATAGCTTTATAATGAAATTTTTTTTGGCTTTTTGCAGTGAATGCTTGAGACATCACCATGACTGCGGCATGGGAGTGACGTGATAGCTGGATCAGACTTTTCCTCCAAACATCCTCTTATCTGCGCACCCACATCATGCCCTTATCTCTTCAAACGTACAAAACTGATTGAATGAACGACCACACTGAGAAAGATTGTGCTAGTGTGAAAATGGACGAGTCTGCGCTCCTCGACCTGTTGGAGTGCCCGGTATGCTTGGAGCGGCTAGACGCCACGGCGAAGGTGTTACCGTGCCAACATACGTTTTGCCGCCGCTGCCTGCTTGGAATTGTGGGATCACGTGGAGAACTGCGCTGCCCGGAATGCCGGACGCTGGTGGAGAGTGGCGTGGATGAGTTGCCGAGCAACATCCTCCTGGTACGGCTGCTGGATGGTATCAAGCAGAGGCCGAGGAGGACAGGAAGTGTTCACTCGGCGAGTACTAATGGATCAGCTGGAGCGGGAGTCCGGGGACAGGCCTCGGGAGGAGGCCAGAGAGATCAAGGTCCCACGGGGACGCAGTCTCAACGAGCTCAGGCCAAAACTACTCCAGTGAGGGTGAGTTTAAAAAGCTTGAGAGCTTGTTGACTAATTTAACATCAGACAAGTGTGGTCGAATAGAAAATCATATCTCTTTTTAGTATCAAAATCACTCAAACATAGTGATTCAATGGATTATTAGCATGTAAGTCAGATGGTAGACTGCCTGTCTGGCCTCACCCCGTCTGCCTCACCCCATCTGGTCATGGGTGGTGCGACGCTATCAGGATGAAGCAGACCTTTGGGACACACTCCCTCAATCTCTCTTTTTCACTGTCCCATCTGTGTCATGATTCTGGATAATGAGCTGTAAATCAATATCCAGTTTTTTTAATCACTTTGTGAAGTTAATGCAGTGTGGACTGTTTCTAAAAGTTTAGAGGAGACAACTTTTCTCTTATATATGAATAGTGTGGATGTAATATGTGTGGGTTTTTGTGTAGTTTGTATACTAGTTGAGAATCTTATTAGCTCAATTCATTGTTTTGCAACTAAAGAAACCGAGGTAAGTCTCCTTCCCTGCTGAGAAAAAGCCGCATTAACTGCCTATTACACTGCATTATTTTTGTTCTGTGTATGTTATTGTGGCCATTTTTATTCTTTTAAGCTTACATTTTGGAGACACTGTTGTGTTTGTTGGTGCATTAAACTTTGTGCCTGCATCCAAGGGAGTTTCTTTCATATAACTTTCAGACAAAGCGTCTCAGTGGACCCGCATAGTTGTCATAGCAGCAGTTTTGTGATTGTCTGTTTTGGTTCACCTTTTGGTTTAGTATGGTAACAAAACACAGGTGTCCCTACAATAAAGCCCTCTGGCATCTCTCCCACAAAGACTTCTGGGACAGAAAGAGGCCTCCACCCACAGCATGATGGGATATGTCGCTCTAAGCAAGTCGTCTCCGGTCTATAATCTCTTAATATCCATATTTCTTTTGTTGTTTGTAAACAAGTGCTTCTTCATGACAGGTGGATTATCCTACATTTCTAACAAAGTTTAAAAGATAGTCAATCTTTTATCAAACAAATTTGATGCACTCTCTTCACACGTTCCTTGAATTACCTTATCATTGTGAATATCACGCTTTAGGAACATTTGGTTTAGGCCTTTTTAACATCCAGTAAATTGATGTCCCTTAAGGTAGATCAGTACACCGAGATTAAAATCTTTATTAAAAAACACATTTTATTCTCTCCCGCAGAAACGCAGTGATCTTATCTACTCTTTCTTTCTACCCATTGTGCATTCATGCGGCAGCCTATTCAAAGGTGTATCCGAGGTGCTGTAAACAGTCTTGCTTCTAGCAGAAAGGGCTTTGTGCGACAGTTGTAGCTTCAAACAGAGTTTGTGATTCAGAGGTGATGCAAGGACCAGGAATGCATCTGAGACAACATGATAACAGAGAGCTGTTTGACTGGCAGGTCTGTTATTTAGGTCTTTAGAAGGGTTTTGTTAAGTTTGACACACGATATGAGCTACTTTGGATACACACAAGAAACACACTCGTGCATGGATGCCAGCTTGTGCAAAGCCTAAGAATTCCTCTTTGGTTAAAGGATACACAGAAGTCGACATGAACACCCCTGAGATCTTGGTTGTCAGGTGTTATGTTATGTGGCAGATTAAGCATCTGTGAACTTGAAAAGCGTTGTTACTTATAATCTCTTTTCTCTGGCCTGTATGGTGTTTTATCCTTGGTTTGATCTTGTGTGATTCAAGTGAAGGTGCCAGGACATAATAAACAACATTGTGTACTGTTCAACAAAACATGGTGTTAAACAAAATGTGTTTGTAGCCAATGTAACATTCTTGAAAATAAACAACTTTAGGCATGTTTACACAAAGTTTTCAACCAAAAACAGGAATCTTTTTATGCGTATCGTCTGTTCGTTTACATGAAACTGTGTTTTGATGTGTGTTTGTACTACTCAAGAGTTTATTAACGCTAAGTTTATAAAATTTGGACGCTTAATACGCCAGGGTACACATACAACTTGATTGTATGTATCGCTCCATAGTAGGGGTGTAACGAAACATTGTGCGATTCTGCTTGCTATGCTTCTCAATGAATAACAATGAAATGCCACTACATCCAAAAGCCAGAGGTCTGCTCTTGTGCAGAAACTCAATATGTACTGCAGAAGAAGAAACTACTAGGGTTAAAATACTAGGGTTAGGTATCGTTTGAATTTGAAGGATTCCGGTTCCGATTTCGATTCCTTGTTTCGATTCTGGTTCCTAGCAATTCTCAATTCTGATTCTTTCAAGAGGCAGGGTCAAAAAAGTTTAGGATATTTTAAATGAGCTAACTTACCAATGGTCTTTCTGAAGGAAATAGTCCGACCTTCTCCATCTATTTGAATATGAACTTTTTACTTTTTGTAAACTTTACTATGAATTTCTCACAGGGCTGTTTTTAACTACAATATAAATATTAAATAATATGAACTTGAATATAAATATTATAAATTATGAAAATATATACAGGGGAGCCATGAAGGCCTGCCATGAATAATGGCTCAAGGTTAAGGAATTTTTCTACTAGCCCAGTTAGGCCAGTGGTTAAAATTTTCACTTGCACTGCCAAAGTTTTCACTGGGCCCACCACAAAAAAGTAGGGATGTTTTGATCCGATACTTGGGATCTTACTAACAGGGCCGATCCAAATCTGACACTGTGTGTTACCCATGGTTGTTACTGTCAAGCTAAGGGCCTAAAACACTCATACATAATAAACTTTTGTAATGATGCAGCACTTGCCTCAAAAAGTCAAGTTACAGTGCTGTCAACTGGCCCGAGCATTGTTCATGTTGGCCTCAGGCTTTCCTTATTTTACAGCTCTGATAATACAGCGTTTTTAGTTATTTTTGTAGATCTGTGTAAACCGGTATCATTTTGATGACGACGTTGTGTGGTGTTTGTGAAATATTTCAAAAACTCAAAGGAAAACGTTTGTTTTTAGTACAATTG
Organism: Paramisgurnus dabryanus; assembly: GCF_030506205.2. Lineage (NCBI taxonomy): Eukaryota > Metazoa > Chordata > Actinopteri > Cypriniformes > Cobitidae > Paramisgurnus > Paramisgurnus dabryanus. The sequence goes on along the minus strand of NC_133348.1, from coordinate 20,427,328 downwards.
TTGTCAAGCAAACATACCTTTTTGTTTCCAGCATACTGATAAAACATGCACCCTGACTTTTGGTAGTTATGTAAAGGCCGGCCAATCCGACTGAATCAAAACCCATCAAACGGACCGCAAATGGGCTTTGGCCGTGGCATCTGAAGCCAACTGGACCTCATCCAAAGGGGTTCAAGTGTTTCTAAGAGCAAGATGTGAGGGTGATAGAGGTGGGGCATGGGGACTTGCAGGTGGATTCTTTGAGCTGCTGAAAAATGGGTATCGACATGTACTTTGATCTTTCCATGAGTCCAGCAGGCGAGTACCTCTCTCTCCCTCTCTCTATCTCACTGTCTAACTCTCTGCCTATCTCCCTTTTCCCTCCGATTTCTATCAGAGGTGAAGAATAGCAGGAGGTGTGGTCGAGGAGACAGATGCACAACAGCTTATTGTTTGCACCCACCTCTGATCTGACAGTCTCCGGGCAGTGACGCATCCAACACTGTGCGCTGCGGGGGGACACGAACTCTTACAGCGGTCTTTTAGATGTAAATAGGTGAGAAAGAGAGGAACAATGCCATAGTAGAGAAGAGAAACATGGAGGCAGTGAGAATAAGCTGGAAAAAGAGAAGGCGTCAGAAAGACACTCTGATGATTTAAGGGGCCAAATGTCAGCTGTGGATGGTGACTCTCCCTACCGCAGAGCTCCAAAGCCACTTGACTGAAACAACTCAGCAGAGCTCGTGCTGACTAATCACAAGGAGTTTTATTGTGTGTCTGCGTGCACGTGCGTTTGTGAATGACTAACTGAATGTCGCCCAGGGTTCACCTATTGTGCAAGTTTTAGACAAGACTTGTGTTCAGCCAACTGTGGTTCTGCACAGTTTTTGGCCGTGTGTGTAGCAGAAGCACAGTGTTCATTGACTTGGTTATTAGTTCGAATGAATGGAGATCTGTCTCACGATTTTCAGCTTTTCAGTGTTTTTATTTGCGGATGGATGGCTCTTATGGAATCTCACAAAGACTGGCAAACACAGGAGTAATTGGTTTGAGGTAGTCTGATGAGTCCTTCACTGAATAAACTCGCTGAATCCGACAGCGTTTATTGAATTACCATCTGGCACTCTTATAAAATAGTTTTTAACAATCTATTATGAAGGGAATATATTAAAACTTTGCTAACGTTGCATTTAGTGGGGGAATTTGTGTGAATTTGTTTGTGTTGAATGTTGGAACCGTTGGTTTCTCGCTCCCTTCATGATGTATACTGCACACCAACGTTATGATGGTTTAACCTCATCACTTTCTTCTTTCACCCTGAATTGACGTGACATTGCTTTCAACGGCTAGCGTGTCAACCGGGCGTCACAGATGAAACAAAGAGGAATGGCGCGTGGGGTCGTAGGTCAGGTGTGTGAGGTCGTGAGCGTGGGGTCAGAAGTAGAGCAGGAGGCAAATAGACGGTTAATGTAATTCAGAGTTACTCTTTGATCTTCCTCGTACACGCACTCAGAAAAATATTAATATTTAATCAGATTCTAAAGGTGCTTCGGTTGTGCCGGTGATGTAATCAATCTCCATATCTGGCTGGGAGAAAGCGTTTGCAGCTGTGTTGTTAGCCTAGAGCGCACATTTTCGCTCTTAATATCTTGTTATGAGAAGCAGAACGGATAAGTACTTGCATTTAATTGATGAACGGGTGCTTGGTTTAATGGCCATGTGGGCTGATGCTTAGGTTGCCACAACCCTACGGCATTCACGGGCCATCTGATGCCATATATCCACAAAAATGCCATAAGCATTCCAATTTAGATCTTATTGGCTGATGTACAGGGGTTTATTGCCTTGTCAGAAATAATTGAAAAAAGTAGAAAAAATGTTTGTTGTTTATAGCATCATGGAAATCTAAAAGATTTTGAAGATTTCTTTGAAGCACAATACTTATTATGTCCTTGATCACTGTATATTTAGTTTTGCTCTCAAGGCTATGTGATTTCAGATTTTCCGGTTTTGAATGTCGTGTAAAACTTTACTGTGGTCATTGACTTCAGATGTTGGTCAGACAGTTTCCTTCCTGTCTAGGTTGGTGGTTTTTGGCCAAAAAAAGCTGTTTGATTGTTTGATCTCGTAGAAGTACCCGCCGCCTTTGTCATGCTGTGTGTTTTTGAATAGTGCTCTGTAAGGGACCGTTGCATTTAATAATGGCTAGACTGAGCGCAACAAAAATTTTCTTGAAAACATAAGGCTTGTAGAGTTAAAAGACATGGGTCTGATCTATATATGCTAAAAGTTACAGTGTAAGCACTTGATTTTAACCTTGTACCCCATCACACACCCACACACCCGGTCTGTTAACTCGAAAGCCCAAGTGGTTGTCCATCAGTGAGAGTGTTCGTGAGACTGACCTCCATAGCGGAAACTTCCCCAAACCCCAAAAGCCCTCAAATCTAAACTCTGCGGGCCGCCCGTTTGATGTGTGAAGCCTTGCTTCTTCCCCTGTGCTCTCCGCTTTGTGTCTCTTTGGCGGTACTTGGTGTTTTTATGCAAGGAACAAGGAATGTTGTTTATTGTGTCCTGGCATGTATTAAAGGTTTTGGTGAGATTCCTTTGACCCCGCCCCTCCGCAGCCCTGTGGCCGAGTGGGCCGCATTGACTCATACCGGCTCTTTTTTGATGATATCATGGTTGCCGCAGAAACCTCTGGCTGACCCGCGCCTGCGTCACGTAACCCCTTCATTAAGGCCAGTACCCTGTAGGCAAGCCTGTAGTTATGGATCTGACTGCTGCTCACAGATCCTCTCTTTCCTTGTTTTGTGTCTATCTTTCCCTCGGCATTCCTGCTGGGTTCGCTGCAAGTGTATAAGCTAATTTCCCTTTACTCCCCCACTTTTTTTTTATTGCACATTACTCCTTTGCTTCCATTTTCTCATTCTCTGCCTTTTCGTCTTTCTTAATTCCCTTATTTCTCTCTCAGCTGATGGCAGGAAGTCATTTTCAGCTGCATAATGTTTCCCACAGGCTTTCAGATGGTTTGTGTTTGTGTGTGTGTGTGGGTAGTAATGCAGTAAATAAATGTAGCTGATCTGTGCTCTAAGCTGATTTTGTCCCATTATAGTGTGCTTTCTTGTTGTGCTTAGGTTTGGTTTAGGATGATTAGCATGATGACAGCATTAGTCAATTAGTTTGCTTGGTAAAGTTGCGTTTTGAAATTCATCCCCTTTACAGAATCACTAAAGCTATACACAATCAGACAGATGGTTTTGGTCAGGTTAAATTGTGTGTTGTGTTGTTTGTTTGTGTGCTTTATTTTGGATTGCATTTTTGTGGGTTTTTTGTCAAATTATATGCAAAATCAGACAGCTCAAATTATAATTCACTATTATAATCTTACCATTACCAATCTGAGTAAGGAGCAGTGTTGCCAGACAGAGTTGATGGTTTCCAGGCCAAAAACTGTCCAAAACCCGCCCAAACACACAAAAAACTCCCAAAATATTTACATTTTTGATTCAATTTGTTTAGCATTTAGTTATTGAAACTGCCACACTTTATGCACCATATAGCTACAGATTAAACACCAGCAGCTACAGAACCACAATAGCAAAATGACAACATAACTCGTTCACATACACAGCTAAGTTATGCCCCCTTGCCCACACACACACACACACACACACACACACACACACACACACACACACACACACACAAAATACACTTTTACAGCGTATATTTAAATTGTTTTAGGATAATTCAAATACCCAATTTGTTAATAACAAATTCCCAAAATTTTTTTTATCGATTTATATTATATTTAATAATATACCTGTATTTCAGACTAAATTTTACCCACACAATCAAATTAAAAACAAAATTTTTTTTTTAAGTTATGGTTTCCAACTTAAAATTTAAAGCAGTGCAACATTTGAAAAGTATTTCAAGTTTTTTTGTATTCTAATAAATTAAACTGCATTGAGTCGAACACGTTTTATGTAAGTGACCCTCCCCACTAGGGGTGCACTTACAGATACTATTCGGCCGAAAATAGCAAAAAAGTATTTTTCGGTGTTCAGGCGAATTTACTGAACAATAATGTTATGATGTATTAGGGTTGTTAACGGTATGAGATTTTCACATTATGATAATCATCTTTGAAAAATCAAGGTTTCACAGTATAGACGTTTCATTGGACTCTTGCGTTGTCACGGTTACATGCCTGGATGGAACTAAACTTCCAGTCTCTGTTTGTTTAATTGTCTGACTAGTGACTAAACTAGTTGATTTCCTTTAGATGAGGGAAGACTGCGATCACGGATCAGCGCTATGTGAACGGAGGTTTGGCAGCTAATCTGTAGTTAAAGTGCACCTATTTCATTGCTAAAAACAATGTTCTTTTGTGTATTTGGTATAATACAATGTGTTTGCGTGGTTTTGGTTAAAAAAGTAATTATTTTCCACACATCAGATATTTTTGTAGCTCCAGATTTCACTCTCTTCCTGAAACGCATCGATTTGAAAAGCTTTATCTCCCTTATTGGCCAGCTAATTTGTACGTTGTGATTTGCCTGAATACCTCTGACGTCAGCAGGAAATGTGCTTTACCATGTTTGAAAGATTCGCACACAATGCAATGCTGACAGGAGTTAACTTACAGGCCAACAGAGTCCAAGTGGAAGGAATTATGATAATGTCGGTCTTGTCTACATCACCAATCCCAGGATGTAAACTATTGCCTGCGATCAGTGTGTTTGTTGTAGTCCAAGAAAAGAGATTTACCTTGGACAAGATAACGCCCGTCATTGTTTAGTTTGAGGTATGTACATTTTGCATATCGTTAACATGTGCTAATACACACTTACACACCAAAGGAAATGTAGAAATGTGAATCGGGCAAAGATTGTGTGCATTATAGTACACATTTTACACAGTAACGTAGCATAGTGTCGTTTTTGATACAACACTGCTATTAAACAGGTCATTTCGGGTCGGGTACATTTCTTTGGACCCAAGCAGAACTCTAATCAGCAGTGTTGAAGCTTTTTTGCTATTTTAAGCCGAATAGTTTCACTTGCTAAACATTTGCTGTATCCCTACTCCCTACCTAAATAACAAAAACAGATTGGATCACATGTCCCACATGACTAGTCAAGTTTGGAAAGATGTAATCTAGCATAGCCCTAGTTTATACCTGTGTATGTTCTCTGCCTATTTGTACACTCAGAATAAATGATATATGTCTGGCTGCATTGTGTGTTTGCGTGCTGGCACAAGCAGGTGTTTGGGTTTGTTGTGATTTAGACTTGTTTATGTATACTCTGCTTCTGTAGGGTGTGACGGTCCATTTCTCTACCCTGAGGTTACATCATTTCAGGGTTAGGATCAAAAGACCTAATCAGGTGTTAAAAGCGTAACCATGGTGACCGGCTCAATGTTTGGTCGAAAGCACCGGTGGGCCCTTGGGGAAGGGTGTATTCATGCGTGCCTGTGTGTGTTTAAAGTATCCTCTGTCTCAGGTATTTATCACATCATTTAGTCTCAAGCGCGACTAATTACAGATTCAGTTCCGACATCCGTATCTGGTTTGCTCTGAAAGCGTGTGTTTGCATCACTTGTAAATGTTTTACTCGTGTGGTGCGTCGACGTGCGTGTGTGTGACTGATAAAAGCTTGAATATTTAATTTGGCAACATTAACATCTGCTGCACACACACGCACACAAATGCTTGTAAGCGTTACCATGTGCGGTTTACCCAGCAGAGTCACATCTGGTCATTTTTCAACAATCAATAAACGTTATCCGATCCATATATCACCACATCACATCACTCTGCATTTGTGTGTGTGTGAGATGGGTGGCATGCTTTAAAACACCTGAGCTCTTCTTGACAGCTGTGTTTGTGTGTTTTTAATTTTTTCATTGGTGTTTTTGTTGTAGCAGATCTGTCACACCTGTGATGGCCCAGCTGGAGTAAACCACACACACAAACACACAGCTATAGTTAACTCTGAGGCTGTGTGTGGTCTTATTACTGTAATCAGACAAGACGCTTTTAGCTCAAACACTTAATTCGTTTGATCAGAGAGGTTGTGTGTCTGTTTTTTTTTCTATCTAGGACAAGTACTGCTTTTTAATTGGGCTATAAATATCATTTCTAGTGTTGGAGATGCTCCCTCAGCCTCTATGCTGATTGGTGAGCTTGTGTGATTGACAGTTCTTCTACCTAAGGATGAACAATGGGGTTTTTGTTTTCTTTCGACCTTTCACCTTATACCTAAAAGACAAAGCTGCATATAATTAAGAGTTTGCAGTTGTTGGGTGTCCAAAAACCATGAAACATTCCCATTGTACTCCTCGTTGTACTTTTAGGTAAATTTGTACCACTGAAAACAAAAAGTTTTGGATTTACATTGAATGAGTTTTTGTGATTTATCTCTAAAGTTCTGATATAAAACATCAAACACTATAAAAGTGAAACTGGGAAAGCAAAAGTAAAGAAATGAATGTTAAAACGGCATACACTTCTTCATCTCCCTCTGTGTGTGACACGGGCGCACCGCTCTTTTGTGCTTTGGCTTCTGGAGCATTGAGGAGTTCCTTAAAGAAACTGGTGGTTGGGATGCGGTTGAACATCGTTTGTATGATTCACCGGGCAAACTCGGGTTGCTTTAGTGAGATCATTTGTGTGTGTGTGTGTTTTCTCCAGATGTCTTTTCTTGCATTGCTTTGTCTCACGCACCCCCTCTGTGCACATTACTTGAGCTGTTGTGAAGTGTGTAACTGAAGAGTTTTGCTTTGAGCCTCAGGGGGCAACAGATCTCAGTTAATCTGCATGTGTCTCCTGAGTGACGTCTCTCTGATTTCCCTTCTGCTTCAATTACACTGTCTTCATTCTTCTATCCTTTCATTATGTCTTTCTTTTTTTCTGGCCTTTTGTCCGTCCTTCCTTCTTTCCTTCCCATCCCTCCTTCCTTCCTTCTTCCTTTATCATTCTTTCTTTTTTTTCTGTTTTGTCTGTCTGTATTTGCCTATTCTTCCTTTTTTTGTTTCTCTGTCCGTCTCTTCTGTCCGTCTGTCCTTCCTTTACTTCTTCCTTTCTTTTTTCTAGCTTTTGGCTGTCTGTTTGTCTTTGTCTGTTCTTCACTTTTTTGTTTTTTCTGTCTTTCTTTTCTATCCATCATTCCTTCCTTCCTTTCTTTCTTTTTTCTGACTTCTGTCTGTCTGTCTTTGTCTATTCTTTTTTCTTCTGTCTCTTCTTTCCTTTTCTTTCATTCTTTCCTTCTTTCCTTCCTTTCGTCATTCCTTTCTTCCCTTCTTCATTTCTTTTGTCTGTCTTTCTTTGTCTGTTCTTCTTTTTTCTGTCTCTTCTGTCCTTTTCTTTCCTTCCTTCCTTCCTTCCTTCCTTCCTTCTTTCTTTCCTTCTTTCTTGCCTTCCTTCCTTCATGCCCTTCCTTCCTTCTGTCATTTATTCCTTCCCTTCTTCCTTTCTTTTTCTGTCTTTTGTCTGTCTGTCTTTGTCTATTTTTAATTTTTTGTTTTTCTGTCTGTCGTTCCTTCCTTCCTTCCTTCTGTCATTCATTCCTTCCCTTCTTTCTGTCATTCCTTCCTTCCCTTCTTTCTGTCATTCCTTCCTTCCCTTCTTCCTTTCTTTTTTCTGTCTTTTGTCTGTCTGTCTGTCTGTCTTTGCCTATTCTTCATTTTTTTGTTCTTCTATCTGTCTCTTCTGTCCTTCCTTCCCTTCTTCCTTTCTTTTGTCTGTATGTCTTTGTCTATTCTTCTTTTGTTTGTTCTTTTGTCTGTCTTTTCTGTCCTTTTCTTTACTTACTTCCTTCTTTATTTCCTTCTTCCTTGCCTTCCTTCCTTCTGTCATTTATTCCTTCCCTTCTTCCTTTCTTTTTTCTGTCTTTTGTCTGTCTATCTGTCTTTGTCTTTTCTTCGTTTTTTCATTCTTCTGTCTGTCCTTCCTTCCTTCCTTCCTTCCTTCCTTCATTCCTTCCCTTTTTTCTTTTTTGTCTGTCTGTCTCTCTGTCTATTCTTCATTTTTTGTTTTTCTGTCTGTCGTTCCTTCCTTCCTTCCTTCCTTCTGTAATTCATTCTGTAATTCATTCCTTCCCTTCTTTCTGTCATTCCTTCCTTCCCTTCTTACTTTCTTTTGTCTGTCTGTCTTTGTCTTTTCTTCGTTTTTTCATTCTTCTGTCTGTCCTTCCTTCCTTCCTTCCTTCCCTTCTTTCTTTTTTGTCTGTCTGTCTATTCTTAATTTTTTTGTTCTTATGTCCTTCCTTTCATCTTCCTTCCTTCCTTCCTTTCTTTTTTCCTTTTCTTTTCTTTCTGTTTGTCTTTTCATATGTTATTTTTACTGTCTTTCCATCTGTCTGTCCATCTTTCTGTTGTCTCTCTTTCAATGTTTCTGTTGTCTGTCTTTCCATCTGTTTGTTCATCTTTGTGTCTGTTCATCTTTCTTTCTTTGAGTCCGTCTGTCTTTGCATTTGTGTTTTGTCTTTTCTCTCTCTCTCTCTCTCTCTCTCTCTCTCTCTCTCTCTCTCTCTCTCTCTCTCTCTCTCTCTCTCTCTCTCTCTCTCTCTCTCTCTCTCTCTCTCTCTCTCTCTCTCTCTCTCTCTCTCTCTCTCTCTCTCTCTCCCTCCATCTCTCCCTCTCTCAATCTCTTAAACACAGATGATGGACTGTGATTAAGTGTCTGTTCAGTAACTGTAACACTATGAAGTGGATTAGAGGGACAGATATGTGTGTGGGCATGCAACAGCAGGAATTGCCTCTGACACACAAACACAGTGCTAATCTGACTTGGGAAACTCGGTTTGGAACGACCTCAGTGTTGATTGTCCACACTAAAGTGCACAAGTGTGTTTAGCACTTTAATACAGCATGATACACTAACCTTATTAGCTTTGATCTGACCGGCTCCTCCCCTCTAAACAACTCCAGTCTGAAGACATAAGAATTTTTCTGTCACCATGGTAACAACCCCACAGATTTACTTAATCAGAAGCTAAATTCCAAATATGGAAGTATCATGTCTGCTGAAGAGTGATAGTGATAAAATATAAGTCATAAAGTAACTCTTCTTTGCTTAAACTTCCAAGTTTATTAATCAATGTTAGAAATATGTTAACAGATGGGTATGGGTGCTATTCATATTTGTCAAGGCTTGTTTGTTGGAATTAAAAACTTTTCTTGTTTTGGAATAGTTCACTCAAAAATGAAAATTTGGTAATCGTGTAACCCTAATGTACATTACATTATGTTTTTGCATTTGGCAGTATTATCCAACAGCTAAATTATTAACTTTTAGCTTAGCTTAACATTAGCTTAAGCTAAGCTAAGGAACTAAATGTCTAACTAAGCTAATTAGCTTAACTTTTTTTTGCAGAAGATAGTCTTACAGGTTTGGAAATAAATGGAGGTGAATAAGTGATGACAAGATTAACAGTTTTCCTTTATCACTAAGCAAAGCTTCATTTGTTTCGTCATCCTGCAAGCAGAACTCAGTATTTCATTCTGGGTTTCGTGTGCATTGACAGTGAAGTTTGAGTTTTGACATATGTGTGCGAGTTGGAGGAGGTTTGAGTCTCTGAAGGAAATCTGTATGAAGAGGAGGAGAGGTCAAATGAATGGATCTGACAGCAGGGTGGGAGTAGGAGAAAGGGACTGATAGCAAAACATCTCGGATATTGAAAGGAGAGAGAGAGAGATTGCGGAGAGGAAAACGCTAATGCTAATTGCCTCTCTCTCTCACTTTCCTTCTTTTGCATTCAGTCGGTGTCAAAAATGTGCAGACACATAGACAGTAGCTGTTCTTCATGTCTTTCACAGGCTTTCAAGCACACGGCCTCCTCCATCATTATTTCTACATTTATAACAACTCTGTGCTGTTTTGGAATACGGAGAGAAAGAGGGCAAAAAGACCAGAAATGTTTGCAGCTAAGTAGAGAGAAAGTGTGTGTTGAAGCAAAGGATAAAAGCAAGAGGATACAGCTTGAAGATAACGTATGCATATGTTAACATCAAATTGTGATGTGGCATAGTGGTTGAGAGGGTTCAAAAATCATTTTTCCCAGCATTTGAATTGTTCAGATTTACCTGCCGAACATATTCCTTACCAGTCACAAAATTTTCTTTCGTCAGTGTTCCCACGGATCCTTGAAAGTTTGTGAATCTGGGGGGAAAAATTCAAGGCCCTGGGAAGTTTTTTAAAAATATACATGCATAGATACAGGTCATTGAAAGTGCTTGAATCTATTTTATGCAAGAAGTTTTCTGGAAAAAATCTCTGTGTAGTTTAGGATAATATCAAAAAGTATAGACCTTTTAAGCACGCGTGATGAACTGTTCACTTTAAATGCTTATATCTTCTGTATGCGAATGTTGATTAATACCAAAATGCTTTTTTGCATAATTGTGTTTGACAAATGAAAACGCCTCGGGTTACGTATGTAACTCTTGTTCCCTGAGATGAACGAGAGGGAACGAGATGCTGCGTCTCCCTTGCCATACTTCCTGCATCCCTTTAACGCCGTCTTTGGCAATATTTCAGATAGCGATATACTTCCTGGCTCCTGCGTCACCCTGTCTTTGTCGTTAAGCCTCACCATTGGTTGAATTTGATTCAGACGCATTCAGACGCATTAACCCTTGGAGTCATCCCCAAAGTGTCACCGCAGTAAGGTACCCTCGAAAGGTAACTGTAACAATGTATCTTGTTCAATGTAACCTTGCTCTCACTTGAAATGTGTCCCCACATTTAGTCCTTAATTTTGAGGGTATTGAACCTGGAAAGTCCTTGAAAGGTCCTTGAATTTGAAGTTAACCAAGGTCAGGGAACCCTGTTCGTGTCATTGTTCTTACAATGCAAGTCATTCTCAGTCTTAGTATAATTGTACCTGTAACAAAAATATAAAGACCCATTGTAATTTTATTTCTCATATTTCAACTATTTTGAATGCTGGGCTTATTGGAAAGTTGTAGGTTGAATTATGGATGTGAAATAGTTGTCTGTGTTTTTCTATGGAGGGTAAAGTTATGTTTCTTTTGAACTGGTATGATCTACCTGAAACCATCTGCCATTAGCATACAAAATAGGTCAGGACAGGCAGATGTACACACATAGACAGAGAAAGAAAGTAGACACATATGGCTCTAAGACAAAATATGGCTATCATAGCGTCCATGTAAGAAATGGCAGCACAAATGTGCTTCTATTTTCCAAAGACGCATACAAGCAATTACATTCGTCCTTCATGAAAACCACATGCTCCCTTCCCATGATTCCTCTGTAACGCTCAGACCCATTCCCTGTTAAAACATTTTCTTTTTGATGACTAATCTGTAGCTTAAGGAAACGTCCCGCATCAGCAATGTTTTTGCTGTACTCCCATATGTTCCGTGTTTTATTGAATGAAAAAAGTATTTTTCCTTTCTCTTAACTAGGGCTCTGCTTTGACTTTGACGTTTAGCTTTACACATGCCTGCTTCATGGTTCATTTGCCCACACATTTTGGCAGGACGGCTTTGATCACATGAAAGGACTTCAGCTCCCATGAGACTCTGCACACCGGTCTGAAGCAGCTTGACTCGATCAAGCTGCAACGGCTGTAGTTCCCAAGAGGCCTTAAAGTGTAGTCCGGTTCCCAATGGCCAGATGAAAATCAGAGGTTTTGCAGAGGTCAGTGCTTGTGAAACAGGTGCGTGTCGTAATGAGGTGGAAGCGGGGTGGGATGTTGATGTGAGTAATGAAGGTAAAAAGAGATGTCTGGGAAATAACCATCGAGAATGGATGAAAAGAACGCGTTGAGAAGACGAGAAAACCTTTTTGGTCAGGTTCATCTCTGATGTTGGTCCAGGTGCACATCTGTGGTCCAGACAGTTTTTTGCTTTCTTTTGTTTTATATTTTGTGGCACACTCACACATGCATTGATTTACATTTTATGTATTTGCCAGAGGCTTTTATCCAAAGCGACTGATAAAATGCATTCCCTGTGTTGAACCAATGAGCTTTGCGCTGATATCACATTGCTCTGCCAATTGGGCTACATGAACAAAATATAGTGTTAAACTTAAGCGATTTGTGTCTGTGAGGTCAGTGTTTTTACTTTATGGTAAGCCAATATATTGTTTCAATATGTCAATGAAATAAGAGCCCTGTTTTCGATATCACTTTTTGTATGGTAATCCTTATATTTTCCCCTGAGACTGTTAAAAGCAAATGTTGTTTTCTGGCATCCTTGAAACTTTAGAATCTCATTTTAGTGTTACGCACTTAGAGCTGCGGTACTCATGCAGACGTTTCCATGGAAACATTCACTTTTGGCCACTGGAGCAGACTGCTCATCTGCCTGGATTCAAAGGTCAAGGGTTGGATGCAGATGGAAAAGAAGGCAAACATCAGTCTTGTGACCTGATTAGCCCTTTACTGTTCTCTCTCCCTTTAATCTAACCCGAATGCTGTTCTTTCTTTTCCTCATTAAGCGCATACTGCCCTCCGAATGGCTTTTAGTTCTTATTGGGTCTGTGACAGACGCAAATCATTGCAGCAGACGAAAATCTATTTCCTCTCGCTGGCTAGACCTTGTGTTTTGTTATTTAGTCTTCAGCCTTGGATCGACTCAATTCATTTCTTCCCTCGGTTGTAAATGCCCACTCAGCATCCTCTACACCTGATCTATCATCCTTTACAAAGTCATTATCCACTAAAGTTTCTGCAGGGATCCCGTTAGTCAAAGGGGTGAGAAGTACAGGGTTTCAGCAGGAGCTGCGGGTGGGAGTCTGTTTTTAGCAATGGACTGTGATGGGGGACGGGTCAGGTCATTTTCTTGTGGCCGTAAACAGAGTCATTAGCAGCCAATTCCAACTTAATGTAGCTGTAATGAAAACAGTATGGCCGCTGCCCTTGCCAACTGTGTCAATAAAGTGCCGTCATCTCCACTCAGTGTGGTGTTTGTTCAGGTTGAAGATTTCAGTGGAAAGGGTGGCCTGCTGTCTTGTCTACTCTTGCCAGATATTGGACTAAACTACACAGGTCTTGGGTATATTTTGCTCTTTTAAAGAATCCTTTTGTGTGACATGTACAGACCTGCTTGTGGTTATCCAGTTAATACTTGCTTTAAAGTGCCAGTCAATTCCAATTTCTAAGCTTCCTAATATTGTTAAGGAGTCCCCAACAACATGTTTAAATGCATGCAAGGTCATAAACACTGTCATTTTCTCAAAATATAAATTTAATATTGCTCCATTTCTCAGAGACCCACCAAACGATTTGTGCAAAGTCGTTTAAAGATTTAGGCCCAATACCATTTCTCTGTCTTACCCCTTCCCCTTACCCCTACCCCTTAGTTTTGTATGTGAATGTGCAAAACATAGGGGAAGGGGTGAGACCGAGAAATGGGATTGGGCCCTAGTCTGCCTTAACCCCACCTTTCGGTAGCCTACTCTGCTCTTATTGGTCAACTGACTCCGCACAGTCCAGCAATAGTGCAACATGCATTGACCTAGTGCTAACATGACTTGCTGACAAGAGTTAAGAGTTTGAAAACCAACATAAATAAACATCATTCATCATTAATCCAAGTTATAAAAATGCAGAAAGACACTAAAATTTTACACTCATGTAAGCTAACCAGGCCACAGCTAAACAACTAGCAAACATGCGTTGCTAATGTGACTTACTAATAAGACATTTCAGTAAACTAATAATCATACTTACAGGTTGTTATGAGTAGACACATGTAGTTTCAAATAAAGTGGGCACTGAACCATTGTTTAGCAAATTCAGCCTTGAAAAAGTAATTTTAACCACTGATTCTTAACATCTTCATCCTTTGGTAGTGAAAAACAACACAAACTTTCCTTTACAGCTCAAAACATAGCGTCTTCTTGACATGATGTTAACACACTAGCGGAAGTGTCTGTGGGCAGGTCAGGGTTTTCGTTTCTCACGGGCAAGACTGTAAGCGGAGATTTTGCGAAGCGTTGCCTTAATACATAGACAGACAACAGGCGGGAGATTAAAAAATAATATAACTCTTAAACACAGTTCAGAGTCGACTACCTACCTTAGAAGCCAATAAAGTTATTTATTGTCCACTTTTTGGTTTAAATACTTTGCACATTGTTTACATTGATGGACAGCTACATGACACACTGCAATACAGGTAATTTTCGATATTGGATCTGTCTGGTACTTTAAAGCTGTCATCCGACTGTAATTTTTGCTTCTATCACCATCGCCATGTTAGCCCCTGGGAGAGAAGTTATCCAATAAAGAAGAAAGAGAGGCGTTGTTTTATTCAAAATGTATATTAAACAGCTGTCCCTTGTGGTAAAATTGTACTAGTTTAACGTCATTCCAGACAACGACTAACTTGTTATGCCCACGTATGTCACATGATGAATCAACATGGCAGGTGTAGTACGTCCGAATTCATTTATACTATTCATATTCATACTACGTAGTACCTTCTGTTTTAACAGTCAGTGAGTAGTACTAATGAGTAGTCTAACTCCATACTTACCTAGCCATGAATCTCGCTTGATGATACTGCCGTTTTGAGAATCGATACAGTAACGGCAAACAAAATATCCAGATACACACATGTATTAATATTTTCTTACACCCCTGATATATACTTGACATAAACATTGATGTATTTTATCAACCTCTTATAAACAATCCTTTGTTTCCAGGTGTGAAACTGTGTTTCTTTTATCTTGCAGAAGTTGGGTTAAGACCACCAATCAGATTAAAACTTGCCAGATTGGGTTTGTGCGCAGTATACATCAAGCGGTCAGTGAACAGACTGTGGGCGTGACGTCTCCAACTGATACACAGTCTCCTGTCTGACCCGCTCACCCCCATGACTCTGTCTCCTGTCTGACCCATCCACCTCCTCACACTCCTTTAACAGCCCTTGTAAACGTCAACAGGCTGTAGGATTTTTTTTCTAAAGGAAACCTTGCACAGCCCTGGTGATGAAATGTGCAGAGTTTTAATACATCCTTTGTAGCTCTCAACTTGATTCGTTCAGTTTGTGTGTGCCGGGTTAGTTTGCTATTGCATGCCAGCTGGTGGAGTGTTTTGCTCATTTAACGGAATTGGCATCAAATTTAAGTGTGCATAGACTCCAAGCCGACTTTAATTTATCATCCTGTCAGAAACATGATCTGGATGACGATAGGTTGCAGATGAGATGGATTTTGTGAATTGGAGGAAGACAAGGAAGGATAGAGGGACAGATGAAAAGACAGCGGTAATGGTGTGACGTTAGATTAATCTCTCTATCCTGTTAGAGCCAAAGTGATATAGAGATGTTTGTCTATACTAGAGTATAGTGATTGATGGCTTATGAATGGCAGAGCTCATTAGAGTTAAATTACACATTTCTCATTAGCGGTGTATTAGGCATGTCTAGCTGTCACACAGTGACAAATTATAGTCAGATTTGACTTCTCTAAACAACGTCAAACATTGCCGCCAGCTTAATCGTGCGATAAAACACATGGATGGCTTTCGATATATTCTGTTTGTTGTTCTGTTCTGTGTTAAACGTATTTCAACTAATGATGCTCCAATCGATCGGCTGTAGATCGGTATTGGTCGATTATCGCATTAAATGACTCGATTGGTACTCGCTTAACTTGCCGATCTCATGCACCGATCTTTCTATTTACTTTTCTCATCATAGGGCTTCTAAACACGGGTGCAATTTGAGACCATTTTTACACCGTGTGAGTATTTTTATAACCCGTTGCTCATGTACGACGTGCAAATTCGGATTTCTCCCTCCGCCTTTGCAAAGATAAGCGTATTTTCTATGAGGGCGCTCCAGTCCTAACATGCAGCGTGACGCTTCTTCACATTCCCATCAAACATACAACATGTATATCTTTAGCACAGCCTGCCATTCAGCACGAGTACAGACCAAAGATCTCTCTCGTGTCTTAAAGCTACAGTAACCTAATTTGTCAATAATATTAAAGAGAAAATCAATCCCTGTAGAATGAATATTTGTTGTGCTTATTTGTTTGCTTCTTTAATAAAACAATAATATACACAATTAAAAAATACAATTTGTGGTATTACTTTATCTAGAAAAAAAGGTTAACAGTTACAGTCAACAAAAAGTCATGTGTGTAGTACTGATGTGGGCGACATCATCAGTTCAAGTATGGCATGCATCATTTTCTGATGGGTGTTGGGGTGTAAAGTTTGGAAATTAAATCCCACATAGCTGTCATCATTGTGCCATCAAGTGATGTGCGGATTGTTTCTGTAACAAGTAGATAATATTGTAGCTCGGTGGTAGAGCATTGCTTTGGCAGTGCAAAAGTTGTTGGTTCGATCCCAGGGATCATATATTGTGTTCCTTGGGATATTCAGTGATAAATGTGTACTGTACACTGCTCTGAATAAAAGTTGCCTAAATGACACATTAGTAGTAATTGGCAATTAGATGCCATGGATCAGTACGCCTGGAATATAGACCCCAAGAGCGTAAAGTATTTTTAGGTTTCTTGTTAACATTATAATCTGATTCTTTTTGCATCAGGGAGAGTTTCAACATCATAAAGCTGTTGTTGTTTTCCCTCCAGTGATGGGTATTTCGAGCAGCTGTGCATCAGTGAATAATTTCAGGTCTTCTGGGCTCTGAGCTGTCTTGAATTAGCATCTAATATGTTGTAGGTCTGATCCAGTCTCATCCAGCAACGTTCTTCTGATCTTTAGTGAGACGGGCTGATACTGATTCAGCCCAGAGAGGTGTTTATCTCCCCTGTCCAGTTTGAGAGTATTTGGACCGGGATGAATCTCGAGATTGGAAAGCCTCTGAGGCAACGATTAGCCTTACTTTTTGAATGAATCTTTTGAGGTTCATGTAACCTGAACAAATGGGTACACGCAGGCATGTCTTCACTGCTTTGTTTGGACCGAATGAAAGCCACAGTGTGGTTCTTTCATGTCGGGCCAGTTCAAGCGGTCCCTAGCACCCTTTATTTTCATGCACGCTGACCACCCTAAAATTAGTTTGATCTGTCTTGGCTTTTGTATTTCTTCTTATCCTTAAGTCTTACAGCAGGCCAGCTGACAGTCTTGCCTGGGCCCGGGACAAGATAATCTTAGAGGGCCCCCCACCCCTTACTTTTTACTGGTAACAAGAGATTTGGCATTATCAGATTCAGGACCCACGAATATTGCATATTATACATTGTATAAAACATTTAGTTAAAGGTGATTTTCGTAATTTTTAGAAGGATCTCTTGACAGAAATGCAAAATAATATACTAAACTATATTATCAGGGGTGTATAAAGACCTTTTTATAATGAACCGTTATGTTTTTATTACATTAGAATGAGACGTTTTTATCTACATACACAGAGGGTCCCCTTTCGTGGAGGTCGCCATTTTGTGCTGCCATGTTTCTACAGAAACGTTTAAAGGACAAACTTTTTTTACTAAGTTGTCTCTGACAATGACATGTTTTACTGTAGCTTATCTATGCGTTTCAAAAGCGAGGGGTGAGCAGTGGATTGAGCCGTTGGTGGCAATTTTCAACCTCACCACTAGATGCTTCTAAAATTTACACACTGCACCTTTAAATGTAGTACACTGAAAAAAAATATTCATTGAATTTAATACATTTTTTAAGGTAAGTGGTTGCAATCAATTTATTTAAGCTACATTTAAACAAAAAGATTAGTAAAGTAAAATAAAATATAAAACTTTTGTTTAAATGTAGCTTAAATAAATTGATTGCAACCACTTACCTTAAAAAAAAACGGATTAAATTCAATGAATCATTTTGTTTCAGTGTACTGACGCTGTATACTGAAACAAAATATCATAATCACGTATGAATTATGAACAGACTATTGGAAATATCAGTAAAACAACTTCAGCTAATATTATGCTGTGTTTGGACTAAATATTGAATAAATATTACTCCTCTCTTTAGAAATTTGAAGTAGCCTAAACATATAAACTCAATCAATATTTCTCCAAACATGCACGCCTTTGAACCAAAAGTCCAGAGGGATATTATTTTGTAAAGAGCTTTCATGATGAGCATGCATTAGATTTTTCTCAATGAATGCGACTGAGGGTAGAGCCCTGCATTTCAGCCCAAGCCCGACCCGACCTTTTTACACCCCTCAGGTCGGGTATCGGCCAATTTTAACGTCACAGCTGATACGCGGGCGGACCTCGGGCTTATAGGCTTCTCCATCTTTTTATATTTTTCAATTTATTTAAAATAACATTTTGACAGACGATGATTGCAAAACAAACGTAATAAGACTTTTAACCTATAGCACGAGTCCGCTATAAGCACAGCCAGCCACACATTTACAATGCAGCTGTTGCGTATTTAACAGCAGGGCTTCAGCTCACCGAGAAAAAATATTAATGGAGGACTTGATTAAAACCTTGGATACTGCGCATAATCTATGCAAACAGCATCCAAGACATAATCTATAATATATATATATGCATAGCGAAGTTGTAAGATAAGGCAGGTTGCATGTTTATTCGTTTCATGTTTATTTCGTTTCGTTTTGTAGCTATAGCCCTTTTCATTTTTTTATTTCTGCACCCGTTGCAGCTGCAAGCAGCAGAGCAACCTGCCTCCGCTTTTTAAAAATAGTGTGTGTTGATAATAAACGTTTAAACTAACACTGTGATATGCTGAAAATATATATTTTATATAGTTGTTATTATAGGCAAGTGAAGTGTTGATTTGAGAGTTCAATTCATCAAACATGTCGTCAACTTGCTGTCGGCTGCGAACCGCTTGTTGGAACAAACAAAAATACTCTAAAATGTAAATAAAAAAAGAAATATAACTATTTTGCCATTTAAAACAAATCTGAACTGCTTTAATTGCTGCAAGAGTAGTACAGCTGTGTAAGGAATCTGTTTAAGGAGTTATTTTTTCTATTTCTGCGGATTTCTTTTGCAGAATCTATGCGGAATTTTGCAGAATAATTAAAAATGTTTTAAAACGATCTGAGAGAATGTGCGCTGTGAATATTACAAAACAATAAAATATTTTATAATTACATTTTATTAAAGGATTACCCTGAATTAAACTGGACCAACATAAACCAACAGATAATGGACAATGTGCTGTCACAACCATAGAGTTTAATATAAATTAGGCTACATATATTACTGTCTACAGTGTAACAGTAAAAAGAAAAGGCTTCTCATAATGAATGTAGCCTATATCAAGATAATTTCATCTGTTTAACAACACAATGTATATTTATCTTGTAAACGGATTTGAAATAATAAATAATTTTCGCATCACTTAGCAATAGAGACGATAGCGAATTCATTATCTTCTCCGCGGTAAGTTTTATTTCAAATTCAAGTTTTACATATTAAATATTAAATAGTTTGTGCTTTCTCTCATAAAAACCTCACAGCAAACAGCACAGACTTCTAAACACACGCGATGCAGTGACTATATCTGCGGTCACAGATTCCTAACGGGGATAATTAGGAATTCTATTTTCCTCTATAAGGCCTATATTTTCTTCTTTTCTTTTCTTTTCTGAGCACCGGACTTGTGCTGAGTCTGACCGGACATTTTGAGCGTACTGAACTTCAAATCAAATGAATCAAATATTTTCTTTATTATTTATCAATTATTCCATAGGTTCCAGTTCTGGGCCCCCCTCTGGGCCCCACCCCACCCTGGGCCCGGGACAACAGACCCGTTTGTCCCCCCCTGTCGGCGGGCGTGTCTTACAGTATCCCTTGTTTTTTGTACCTTACCTCTTCGCACTCATTCTTTCTCTTTCACTTAGCTGAGCAGAGTGGGAAAATCTGCTGACAGCGGCCTGTGAGAGAGGCCCACAGCGGGGATAAGAAGAGAGTGGAAAGGTATACAGATGAATGGAGCTTTGAGTTGTTGATTATTAAAGTCAGTGGACTTGCTTAAAGCCTTTACGTCAAATAAAGCTCTTTAACTAAAAATACATTTGCCAAATGGAAACGGTGGTGGGCAAGTAAGTTTCAACTTTAGCTCTTAAATGGTTTCTTATATAAGTTTGAAGAAGTGATGAGACTTTTAAAAGGTCATTTTGTCCTTTAGTTAGTCTGGCTGGCCGTCTGTCCTCTCTGCAGTGAGTCTGTTCCATTGTGATCACAACAGAATGTCAGCTGCCCCTTCCTTCATTCCTTTTATTATTTCATTACTTTCTACCTTTCCCACCTTCATTTATTTCTTCCTTTCTTCATTCCTTCCTTTCGGCCTTTCCTTCCTTCCTTCATTCATTTTAATTACTTTCTAACTTTTCTTCCTCCTTCCTTTCATTACTTTCGGCCTTCCTTTCTTTCTCACTTACTATTTCTTCTTTCTTTTATTCTTTTATTCATTTATTCATTAACCTTCATTACTTTCTGCCTTTTCTTCCTTCATGCCCTCCTTCCCATCATCCCCTTCCTTCCTTTAATCACCTTCTTCATTTTGTCATTTCCTTCCTTTCTTCCTCACTTTCTTCCTTCATTCCCTTCCTTCTCATTGTGTCCATTGCTTCCTTACTCACTTCCTTCCTTCCTTCCTTCCTTCCTTTATTCCCTTTCATTACTTTCTGACTTTTCTTTTTTCTTCCTTTCATTACTTTTGGCCTTCCTTCCTTACTTCCGCTTCATTCACTTACTCACTCACTCACTCACTCACTCACTCACTCACTCACTCACTCACTCACTCATTACTTTCGGCCTTTCCTTCCTTCCGTCCTCACTTCTTTCTTTCTTTCTTTCATTCCTTCCTTCCGTTCCTTCCCTTTCATTGTTTTCTGCCTTTTCTACTTTTCTTCTTCACTTCCTTCCTTCCTCACTTCCTTGATTCCCTTTCATTACTTTCTGCCTTTTCCTCCTTCCTTTCTGCTTTGCTCACTTCCTTCCTTTTTCAATGTCTTCCTTCCTACCTTCCTTCCTACCTTCCTTCCTACCTTCCTTCCCTTTCATTATTTTCTGCCTTTTCTTCCATTCTTCTTCACTTCCTTCCTTCCTTCCTTCCTTCCTCATTTCCTTGATTCGCTTTCATTACTTTCTTCCTTTTTCTTTCTTTCTTCCTTCATTCCCTTTCTGGCTTTCCTTCCTTCAGTCTTACTTTTTTTGTTACCTTCTGCCTTTCCTTCCTTGCTCACTCCCTTCTTTCTTTCCTCACTTACTTCCTTTCTCACTTTCTTCCTTGCTTCCTTCGTTTCCTTTCATTATTTTAGCCTCTTCTACCTTTCTTCTTCACTTCCTTGATTCCCTTCTATTACTTTCTGGCTTTCCTTCCATCCTCATTTTCTTTCTTCCTTTCTTCCTTTTTTCGTTACATTCTGCCTTTCCTTCCTTGCTCACTTCCTCCTTACATTCTTTTTATTACTCACTACCTTGTTTTGTTTCTTCTATAATTTTAGTACTGCATTCTTTCCTTTCAAATTTTCTTTATAGTCTCTCTATCATTGGTGTTGTGATTACCATTCTCCTCACTATACACTTGAGATCTGTTCTGCTGTAGAGGAAGCCTATGTTGCTTTTTTGCTGGGTGAGGGAAGGGGGGTTCTTTTGGACAGAGGGCCCCTCTCTTGAACAGCCTGCCTGAAAAGGGCTCATTCAGTTGGGCAGGACTGTGTCTGCAGCCTCCTCCATCTCCCCAGCCGTGGATCATTGTCAGGCACTGAATGAGGCTTTGACCGGTTCCAGACGACTGGTTCTGCACCATAAAACTCCATACATATTGATAAATAGACTTGCTCCTACGCATTGTGGCTCTATTCGCATATCCCATGGCATTTTGAGAGTGCCAGACCAGAAGGTAGTCAATGAGTTAAGCAACACAGACGATGCAAGATAGACAGAAAGAGAAACCAAGCACAGTCAAACTGAGAGGCAGGCCAACAAGGTCAGTCTGAAAGACAAGCCAGCAATTGATCATTGCACTTACATGGAGCACAAAAGCTAGCGTTGAGCATGTTTTGACTGCATGTCTAGCTGGGAGAAAACTGTATTCATGCGTTTTGATTTCAAGCACGGCCGTCTGCAGAATTAAATGAAATGGTATAGGGCTGGGCGATAATTCGATAACGATAATTTTACCGATATAAACTTTTTCGATAAAACGATAAGGACAGTTCGATAAGTGATCGATAATGTTTAAGCACTGTGCGTAATGTTGCGCGAGCACTTCCGGATGCGGCACGCGCTCTTGGTTTACAATCACAGTGACAGTCAGACTTGAAGGAGTGGAAGATGAGGCAAGTTATTTATTTATTAGTAGAGACCTATGATTTTCGCGATGCGGATAACGCGGACGGAATCACGGAATCCAAATGCGCGGAAACATTTTCTTGTGTGTAATGTTGGACGCGCAAACAGGGTTCGTCAAACACAGCAGACACAGGTGCGTGCAGTATACTTTACTTTCATTCAGCGTCCGCCTTGCGCACGCACACGTCCGCCCAGCTTTAAAAGTATATTTACAGGACATTCACAAATTCAGGAAACTGAGGAAAAGCAGCAGATCCACCACTGCAGTGAATATAGTGTTTGGGTATGTGCGCTCCCACAGCAAAGTGACACCCTTGACATCCATTTATCAGCGTGTATAGCTCGTATATGTATAACACACGCGTGATCACTGAACTAAGTTTTCTTTCTTGTTTAAGTGAACATAAACAGCTGTTACTCAGTATATTGAAACTTAAAGCAGTCTGTCTTGTGTCTTAAAGGGACAGTAGTCTGCTGCTTTTGTGTCAGAAATGTGTTGATTTCATAACAAATAGATTTACATTTAATACAGATGCATTAAAACAAGATTTTAGTTTTTGTATTTGTCATGTTCTGAATAAAAAGTAGTTTAAAACCATTATTAACTGTCTGGTTTTTACAATTTTCATTCAGGAGCAAAAATCTGCCTTTAAATTTGACAGGAGTAAAGATTTGTTATTTATCATGATAATTATCGATATCGACTGATATGGAAAACATTTTCTCGATAATTTTTTGAGTCATATCGCCCAGCCCTAAAATGGTATGTGATAGCCTCCAAAGATAGCAGTGTGTAGTCTTCTGAAAAGCATTTCAGAAAAAGGGTTTATTATAGCACCCTTCGCTTTTCACTATCATCCGCTCCACACACTTGATCTGAGTCATCCCTCGCATGAGTTTGAAAAATAAATGTGCTTTTGAGTGCTCATCTTGCATTATCCATGAATCCAAGTTATTTTGGTGAAGTGGACTTTTAGTAACCCTTTCATTCTCTCTCCCTTTACTGCAGGGTGTCCCTCAGCTACCCTGTGCCAAGGCATTGTATAACTATGATGGCAAAGAACCTGGAGACCTCAAGTTCAGCAAGGGGGACATCATCATCCTGCGCCGGCAGGTGGATGAGAACTGGTATCATGGAGAGATGGGTGGAGTTCACGGATTCTTCCCCACAAACTTCGTCCAGGTCATCAAACCGCTGCCACAACCACCCCCACAATGCAAAGCCCTCTACGACTTTGAGCTTAAAGATAAGGAGGCTGACAAAGACTGCCTACCGTTCTCAAAGGTGAAACCAGCTGTTGAGAATCTACTTGTATTATTCACACACATCTTCATTGATGAGTTAATAAAAAATTCATATAAGTTTTAATTAGATGCCTTTTGTCAGTCTCTCCATTCTTCCAAATGTCAGGGCTTTCTCATAACACTGTGTGTGTGCGCTGTATGATATCGATCACATACATACACGGCATATGTGCAAAACCCAACATACAATCCATACATACTGCGCCAAGTTTGAACATGTGAAGGAATGAATGGGATTTTGTAAGGTACGATGCAGTGAATAATAAACTAAATATCAGGCGTTCTGAACATGTCCAGACAAGCTAGCAAATGGCTTTAGAACGTATATGGTGTATCATATAGACAACTTTTTTCCACATGGTGCTACTTATTGGAGCTTGTATACTTGTGGTATATAAAATTAGTTTTTTATTATTCTATTCCATGAAGTAAATAAAAGGAAACAGCAGAAAATTATTTTTTTGTGCATCATAAGCATACAAGCTTCCCTTCAGCCATTTATGTTATGGACAGATTTTCATTAAAAAAGTCTTTGTTACAGTGTTTTTATAAATTGCCTCTTGTGTATTTTTTAACAACTTCTTGCTGAATAGCAAGTAATGTATTTTATTTTTGTCTGCCTCTTTAGGATGACATCCTCACCGTAATTCGTCGAGTAGATGAGAATTGGGCAGAGGGAATGCTGGGAGATAAGATTGGCATCTTCCCTATATCTTACGTAGAGGTGAGCCATATATTAGTGAAGTGGTGTTGTTTCTCTATTAATATTCAATTTTTATAAAAAAATTCAGATCATTTTCTCACCCCCGTTCATTCAAGATGTTTATGTCTTTTTTGTTCAGTCGAGAAGAAATTAAAGCCCTTTTCACACAGAGATTACAGAAAGTGCATCTGGGATAGTTTGATTTTTGGTTCATTTACACTGCAATGTGTGAAATTTTCCGCAAGCTTTGCGTGCATTCACACACATACCATAAAAAGATCCTGTAAAGACACTTGACGTATTTTTTCCACAACGTCAGAAGTTTGCTAATTATCCGTGA
Source organism: Paramisgurnus dabryanus (assembly GCF_030506205.2). Classification (NCBI taxonomy): domain Eukaryota; kingdom Metazoa; phylum Chordata; class Actinopteri; order Cypriniformes; family Cobitidae; genus Paramisgurnus; species Paramisgurnus dabryanus. The sequence goes on along the minus strand of NC_133348.1, from coordinate 20,402,728 downwards.
TTTTTCTCTCTCGAGAAACTATGCACATGCATTTTAGTTTATGACAAGATCATAAGGAGTCTCTGATAAGGAATGGGAAACGCGCGAATCTGAACTTTGGCAGAAAATCGCGTTGCGTTAACCAATCAGGAGCTTGCTCTAGTAGTGACGTGATTACCATATTTTCCGCACTATAAGGCGCACAGGATTAAAGGGCGCATCTTCAATTAATGACTTATTTTAGAACTGTTTTTATATATAGGGCGCATCGGATTATAAGGCGCATAGAATAGATACTGCAATCAAACGTTTGACTGGGTTTGCGTTATGCATCTACTAGATGGAGCTGTGCTAAAGGGAATGTCAACAAAACAGTCAGATAAAGTCAAACTTTATTAAGCATTCTGACAACTCCGTTCACTCCCATGGTAACGTTGTTTAAACTTTAATTTGCATATTAACAAAATCTCACAGCCTTGCTCAAAACGTGGAGGGGAACTTTTCCCTAATTCAGTAAACGTGTAGTAAAAGAAACAGTCTGTGAGAAAGCATAGTACCCGTGTTTACTGACTACGGTAGCCATAATGCTGCAAGCGCTGCATTTTTTCATATTGAGAAATTTTGACAGCGCTACTTGATCCATATATAAGTTTTTTGAGAAAGTTAAAGGCTTTTAAGTGCGCCCTATAGTGCGGAAAATACGGTACAGGAAGCGTGCGGAGTCTCATGACGCAAGTTTCCGCGTGAATGTCTCGAAGCGAAGTAAACTCAAAATGTTCAAGCATCCAACTTTGCGCGAATAGCGTGTTTTTGCCACGTCTACCATGCTTGGTGTGAACCCAGCATTATGCCTCGGTGGGGATCATTTAGATCCCATTGAAATTGCAAACTGTTGAGGTCTACTAAAGTCCACTATATGGAGAAAAATCCTGGAATGTTTTCCTCAAATCTTAATTTCTTCTTGACTGAACAGAGAAAGACATAAACATCTTGGATGAAATGGGGGTGAATAAATTATCAGGATTTTTTTTATGAAAGTGGAGTATTCCTTTAACATTTAATGTTTTGGTTTTTGTGCAAATGTACCCTTAAGTACAGTTTTTGTCTTGGAGACACTTATGCAAATCCTTTTAAAGATTTAGGTCTTACAAGTCCCCTTTATTGCCATTTGTTAATATTGCCAGTACTTCACCTCCACTATTTCATTGTTTCTGTTCTTGTTGAAACAGCACAAAGCTTTTAAAGCACACGATCTCAGAGCTTTAAAACTGTTGGCCATTATTCGAGCTTTATTGCACCCTAATCAGCTTGTTCATCATTCTGACGCAAGACTCCAACACATAATACCTTGCGCCACTGATTTCCTTAAATGCACATAACCTCATGTTACATTTTTCCAAAAACACGCATTACCTCTGTTATAACGAAGGTCGCAATTTCACGCTTCGCCTGAGTATTGCTCAGTCTCTTCATCCAAAGCACAATACCTCCTAACAAAAGTCTCTACTAGTGTAAACATTACCTGAAGCCTGTCAAAGCCAGCGCAAGCTCCTTATCAGCCACGTGTGTAACCTGTAGGGAAAAAATAACCACAAAACGACATTCAAAAATAGCTTTTGTCAGAGATGCATTGCTTGAATAGCATCTCTCTCACGTGAAGCGCGAGAATAAGGGAGGAGTGGGGCACAGGCATTGAGTGGACACAAAAGCCACCGCAATTTTCACCAAACCAGACTTTTTCCAAATGAATGCTTTTGAGAAGGTAATCTCTGATAGCAGTGGCTTTTAAAGTGACATTCAATCAGGTGTTTAAAGAAAGAAAACGGTGGGGGGTAGTTTTTCTGTTCGCATGAGATCTTTTTGCCATCATAGATGTCTATATATGTTTTCAAAGAGCGATATGGAAAATACAATCAGCCACATGTGGCTCTTATTAGGCTTTATGTGTTCAGTATTGAAAGTCTGGATTAGAGAATGGGCAACATATCCAGTGAATGTTCGGCTGGTCTTTGAACTAAAACTGAATTGAATTCATTTCCATTCACACTGAGTGAATCATTATGATCTTATTTTTTTTTAGTCTTAAGATTTGCTGTTATGTCACTTTTGGTTAGTAGATCCACACAGTGGACACTTATGTTTTATCTTATCCACATTTTCTAGTAATGGCAAATTTTAAAAATGAGACAACAACATAAATGTAAGGGACATCTCCCTCATAGCATTGATACTGGACTCTTCCAAATTCTTGCATATGCATTGAGGTTTGCAAATGTCAGCCATTTAGGGATGAATCTGTAGATCAAAAGATTTTAAAGATCACTCATTTAAATACACAGTAAGGTGATGGCCCGTGGCGATATGGGCCGTTCTTTCATTAACTGAAGATTTTTTTCTCTGTGATTTTAGTTTCACATGAAAGAGGACGTGTCCTGCAGTCCCATTCATATCATCTCATGTCTGCTGTGATGATATGAATCATCACATTTTGTTGTGTACAATTGTGTACTTTTATAACTATCCGGATGTGATCATCTTTTATAAGTTGTCTTTTCTTATTGTGCTATTGTTTGTACAGCACTATGGTTTATTTATTAAGTGCTTTATAAAAAAATGGAATTTGAATTACAGTCGATGTATTGTAGCCCATGTTCCCATTACTCTCCTACTTGCTTAGTTGGGTAAGTTTTTCTTTTTTGTGTGTGTTCCTTCGAGATTTTCACTTTTTCTGTTTATCTTTTTGTTCATTTTTCAGCATTGTTATATTCTCAGCTTTCCGTCTTTTTACCACCAGTGTTGGGAAAGTTACTTTTAAAAGTAATGCATTACAATATTAAGTTACTCCCCAAAAAAGTTACTAATTGCGTTACTTAGTTACTTTTCATGGAAAGTAATGCTTATTTTACTTTTAAGTTACTTTTGCTTTACTTTTTCTTACTTGGCTGAGGCTTGATCTCTTTCAGGCCTTCTAGGTGTTTTTTATGATTGCAAAAATGTCAAGCCCTGGCCTGCCATCTCTGTTTCTGACTCAAACTGTTCCCGCTTGGGAAAACACTGTGTAATTCTACGTTAATATGTTCAGCTTAATTCAGTACATTATTTAAATTTTAATTTGAGTTAATTAAACTGAAAAGTAATTTACATTAAAAATACTCGAATATTACTCAAAAAAGTAATATTATTACGTAATGTGCGTTAGTTGTAATGCGTTACTCCAACACTGTTCACCACACCAGTCCTTGATATACCATTTTAAATATATGACTCGTGGTCTATAGTTACCGCATATGTTCTGACACATTAAGCTCATGTGGGCACTGTTTGCTCAAATCTTGCAACTTGTTTCTTTCCGTTTCCCCTTTCTCTATCAGTTTAAGTCATCTCTCTGCTCTAAATGAAAGTAACCAAAGGGGCAAAAGTATTGTGTATCAAAACATTGTCGTTCCTTCTCATTCGCAGTTTAACAGTGCAGCGCGACAGCTCATAGAACTGGACAAGGCAGAAAGTGGAGGAGACTCCAGCGAAGGTCCCTCTTCCTCGGGCCCCCAGGCCAATGGATCCCAGAAGGTCCCCGGAGAGAAGAAGAATAGTAAAAAGCGACACTCCTTCACCTCCTTGACGATGTCCCATAAGCCTTGCCTGGCACCTCCACCCCAGAGACACTCCATGGAGATCAGCGGGCCGGTTCTGATCAGCTCCTCTAACCCCACAGCGGCAGCCCGAATCGGAGAGCTCAGCGGAGGCTTGTCCTCTAGCGCACCTTCACAGGTGAGTGAATGATGGGTGCATGGGTGCATAAAACAACTGTGATGGGAAAATGGCATATAGGGGGGATGAAATGAAATAGGAGGCGGTTGGTCTCTCTGTCGCGCTCCCTCTGAATATTATTACAGCATTAAGGCTGACCTCTAAATGTCCTTACACGCAACCCTCCCTTCCTCTCTCTGGGTTATATTTAGATTAGTACTGATACTGGGTGCAGGTAAGGACATCATCACGTACTGAGGATGAGAGCCGTGGCCATGGTTACACAGGCTGATAAGTTTACTGCTCGTATTCAGTCATGTACATCAGAATCTCCACACAGCATTATATTTTAATTAATATAGCGTGACCATGGCAGCTGTTTGACCTTGGTGTTCATTCAGTTAAATTCCACGTCACTTAAACACAGAGAGACGGAGAGAGGAACATTATCTGTGTTAGGGATAGTTCAGTATATGTACTGTAAAACCTATAGCTGCTCATTAATTTGAAAAATGAAGAATATGTGAAACATCAGGTGTATTATGCAATAAATGTTTTAATCAGTATTGTCACATTATCTTATGTTACATGTGCTTGGTGTCCATTTACCATCTGGAAAACTAAACAATTACTTGCTTTAATAATGACTTGCTCTGCATTCGTCACACTAAAAATAAACGATCAAGTAATGCACATTGCATTCTGGGATAAGTTACAGTGCCAAAAATTGGATTAATGAGAATAATAAGAAATTAAGGATTAATGAGACTCCTATGGTGGTTTGCTTTTTGGATAGCCTTTATGCCTAATGATGAAATTGGATCAGATAGTGTAATTATGTAAAGCTTGGAGAGCAAACTGTTTTCTGAACTACAAACAGGGTAATGTGCACTACAGCATGACTGGCTTCAGTAAAAAAAGCTGCTGTCGAGAAGGATTGTTGTATGACAGAAATTGGGGGAATGCACAGCAGTATCATAAAAACCAAATGGTGAAATTTGTCAAACAGCTGCAAATGATAGTTAGAGAAGACAGGAAAAATCATTGTGTCAACATCCTACCCACACTCAAGAGGGATGCTTTTCCACACCAGCTTACTGTTCTCTCCTATTCTGTCAGCGGTTCTCCCTCTCGCTCGCTCCTCATTCCACACAGTCCAACATGCTGTCCGAGCGTTTGAAATCACTGATGCGTGACAGCGCTCCAGCACATCAAACAATCTCTCCACCAATCAGTGGCAGAGGTTATGCCAACAGCCCGGGAATGACAGTCACTCACAGCTGTTTCACTGGTTGCCGAGCAGTGTGGTCTCCAAGGAGATGGCAGACAGACATGTCACTGCATGCGATGTTCCTGGGTGGTGGAGCTCTAGGAAAGTTTGGAATAAATTTGGCTTTTCTTTTTTTACACTTGCTTCATTTAGTTAGTTTCATTATCAATAGCACATTAGGCTACTTTTAGTTAAGAGTAAATTTACACAACAATAATGTACTTAAACGGAAACAGTTTTTGAAGTTTCATGTACAGAGGACAATGCAATCCCTGTTTATGTGTCTTCCCCCTACTTTACACTTGAATTACCGTTAGTTTCATTTTTAATAGCATATGACATCATTTGTTAGGACTTAGTGCTGTAACAATGCATCACGTTTCCCATGAAAAATAACTGTCTGAAATCGATTCTGAATCGCAAGACTCCGATTCTGTATTTCTTGCGCAGCTTTTGCGTGTACTACGGGTCTTTGATCAGTAGGAAGTCCTTATCAATCTAAAATCATTACGAGTCTGAGTCGTTTACAATGAGCATTTAAAAAAGCAACACTCGTCAAACATAATCATTAAAAATATTCTTTATTATCATGAAAATACCTAAAACCATTTGAAGAATAGCGATGTAAATATGATGATAGACATTTCCTAGAATAGCGTTTGTAATGGGTCTTCTTCTGTGGCACAAAAGGAGTTTCTGCACGAGAACGCTCTCTGGCTTTTGGATGTGGCGGCATTTTATCATAATTCATTCAAATTTATTCATTCGAAAAATGTGCATTTGCACTATTCATCGTCCCAGCCTTGGTAGGACTACATAACATCCGTGTACTAAAAAGTGAGAAGTTTTTTCTTTACATTTTTTTAATTTTTCAAAAAACCTTGTCAAGACGATCACTTTACATGGATCTGCAAAAACAACTAGTAGCGCTGTAATATGCATGTCAAGCCATTAGTTGTGGGTGTCGCTTTGTAAAGTAATGAAAGTATGTCCATGACATCACTAGCTGCATTTCCATTAACCTTCAAATTGCGCAAATTGACATTGCGAATTGAGAATACAGTGAATGGAAACACATAAATTTCTAACGAACTCCCATAATTCTCCAAAAAGTTTTACGCTTGGATGAGGTGGTTTTTCAGGCAATTCGAGAAAGGAGTATTATTGCAAAACTGCAATGGAAACCTGAAGTGCGTAAAAGTCACATGATTATTCTTTTAAAATGGCGCGTTATGTTTGATTGAAGACAAAAGGGGTGTTCGACTTTACGAGGCGTCACAGGAACAGACAAGCGAGTGACATCAAAGTACAGCAAGAGTAGCAAAAAGTATTTTGATGTCATCTGCATGTCGGTGTGCGTGGCGGCAAAGGAAGTCGAACACACTCGTCGTTGTAGATTTTGAAATGATTTATCGTGAGACAACAAAATTGTTTAAGTCGAATAACATTGATTAATGGAACTCCATCATTTTGCAATAATTTTTTCTGACATTTAGAAAATAACACTAAAGTTTTGTGAAAATCTTGAATGGAAACGCAGCTGCAGTTTTCACAAATATCTCACAAAATATTTTAACAATGTGCGATAACGGTATAATTTTCAGAAAAAGTTTGGGATTCCATGGTGTGTAAATAAACGGCAATAAATATAAACATTTTTGTTTAGTTTAGTTTTTAGTTGAAAATGTTGTATAAATGGACCTAAAATAAGGCTTTTCTATTTTTACTCTATTTCTTTTGATTTTGGCATGTAAAAGGAAAAAGTTGGAGACAATACAGGGAATATATTGGGGAAAAGTAATGCAAACAGGCCTGTCATCCCTAGCTGAACCTTTCGGACAAGCCAACTGGAATGACCTATATAAAGAATAAAATTATCTTGTTAAAAACTGGTCTATCCACACTAAAAGGGATAGTTTACCCAAAAATGTAGTTACAAACCTGTATAAATGTCATTGTTTTAATGAACCCAAAGGAAGATATTTTGAGAAATGTTTGTAACCAAAACGTTTGTGGACCCCATTTACTTCCATAGTATTCTTTTTTCCTACTATGGAAATTAATGGGGTCCACGAATGGTTTGGTGGAAAACATTTCTTAAAATATCTTTCTTTGTGTTCATCAGAACAAAGAAATTTATACAGGTTTGTAACAACATTGGTGTGAGTGAATGATGACAGAATTTTCATTTTAGGCTGTTGAACCAAAAATCGGCATCGTAGTAACAGGACAGAAATGGAAGGTAGTATTTTTGCTTTCAGATTAATGACTATGTTCCTTCATAATGGCCCCTAACGAATGGCGTCACCTGTCTGAGAACCTTCTGGAGCCCTCATTCCACAAAACATTGGAAATAACAGAAGACACATGATACTTGTGTCCTCTCAGTTTCGGTCCTATCTATGCTCTTAGATCTGTTTTGGTGTTTATAGGCGGGGTCTTCTGAAAGCTGACCCTCATCTGTGTTTTATGAGAGCAAATACTTAACACCAATGGAATGAGGAAGCATGTGTTAATGTTTATTAACTGAGACAGTTTCTCAAACAAAATCAGTTGTCATGTGTTAATGTGAAACCCACATCTCTGTTCTGAAGCACATTCCAGTGGATTTACACAAGACCACGTTTCCTACAAGCAAAACTGTTTATTTATTTCCTGCAGTGTACTTGAGTCTATAATTAGACTTTTCTTATTGTCACAGTTTTTCTTTTACGCTTCAGGTTTTCATCCATTACACAATGTTATCTTTTCCATGCTCGCTTTACAATCCTGCTGGTAGCATTTGTTCTGCATTTGACTTCAATTTTGTTTGATAAGATAGTTTTTTTATTTCATGTGACTGACACCTAAAATGTTTGTTACCAGGCAACAACGCTATGGCAATACACAATGATTGCTGATCCGTTGTTTGTATGTCATCTAGTAATATGAATATAGACGCACTGCCTCTTTTACACCCCACTGCACATACCCATAATTCCTCTCCCTTTCTTTCCTCTTGTTGCATTTTGTCTCACGGTCTCTTACACATTCCTGTCTGGGAGTTTTAGCACTAATAATTAACCAGACACTTTCGATCTCATAAAAGCCTGTTCATGCCCATAAAGTCATTCCCCTCCTGCATGGCAGCAGTTATGAGAGTGATGTATCCATTTACATGACTTTTCTGACACATTTGGAATATTTAAACCACAAACTTATTGCTCTCATATTCTTCTGCTTTAAAAGGAAGAAAGAGGAAAACTAAGAAAGGAAAGAAGCCGGTGGGAATAAAGTTTAAAGTGAGAAATTGGGTGACAAACTGTGTTAAGTTTGCATGTTCTTTCTTTGTCAGCGTGGGTTTACTCCAGGTACTTCGGTTTCCACCCACAGGCCAAAAACATGCAAGTAAGGTAATTTTGGAGAAACCAAATTGTCTCTCCACAACTTGTGTATGGATTAACCAGTTATTGCCATTAAATATAGCCATGGATGCTGGAATTGGCGTGCAGAATAAAGAAGAAAATTAGAGATTGAATTAAGATTCCAAGGTACCAGACAAATAATATGAATTAAATAGGACTTGAAATTTCTTGATACCCTATAGGTCTTGTATGAAAAACAAACAAATATTTGGCAAAGGACATTTTGGTACCTGTGTCTTTGATGCTCGGCCCTTTGTTGTGCAAATGTATCCCTACAAACAGCTGTGACATTATTTAGCTGTTGGCTTATTTTATCCAATCAACTGATGTTGTTTTCACCTGTGGACGTGGGGTGTCAGCGAGAGCGACATTAGATGTTTGTGCCATTATGTATTTATATTTACATATCTGAACCTTATATTATTAAAGCCATAGCGTGCGACTGATAAACACTGGAGGTAGGCAAGCCTGTGGAGAAGATAAAGGGTGTTTGCAGAGATACACAATGTTTTATTCTTACAAATGAGTTCACTTCTGAAGAGGAGAAACAATTTTAGTTCTTTGTTGGGTGGAAATTTGTGCTGCATTCCAGATAACTCAGATCACGGAAACAGAAATAACGTCTGAATTTAGAAACATTAGAAACATTTAACAACATTAAAAGAATAATGTTACAAATGATTTGGTAACATTAAAATAGGCAGTTTCCTGGACAGGGTTTAGGTTAATACAGGACTAGGTCTTCGACATTTCAAGTAGTTTTTACAAACATACCGTACACAAAAAAATACTGGTGGGCATCTTGAGACAAAACAATAACACTGATGTATGTTAAGATATGTCAATGCAAGGTGTTTTTAAATGAAGGCAGCTAAAACATTAGTTTTAATCTGGGACTAGGATAAACCCTGTCTGGGAAACCGCCCCTTAAAGTGTTTTGCAGCATTAAAAGAGTGCCGTTCCAAACATAATTTCCTAATCAAATCTTGATTAAGAAACAGTGATGTAATGTAATAATATACTTTATTAAAGGTGTCATTATTAAATTTGTATTTGGGGCTTTTGTACGCGCACAAAAGCACACACAACCATCTCTTTCTTTATTGTAGAAAGCAGTCTCATGTCTTACAGATTTGATATGGTTTGGCCTTTTCTCATGCCCATTTCATTAACTGTAATGAACTGATGCTAAGTTTGAGAAACCTGCTGTTTGGTTTCATTGGCTTAAGAACAATCTGGTCATAAAGTGAGAACTACAGAGCTAATTTTGGACCTGAAAGTGGAAAAAATAAAGTCATTAATGACAAATGTCACCCTAGGACATTCATACAATATTCAGAAATGTTCAAGGGTTGCGTTTGCCTCCGGGGAAAGAACGGGAAATTGAATCAAACTTGAAAGTGATTTGTGGATGTCATCATTTTATATAATTATCTCTGTCTCCTCTGTGATAAGGACTATTTCTGGTCTCTGTGACTGCTGTCTAGATATACTCACAACTTTTTTAAATAAGCAGATGGCTTCTTATTTAGTATTATTATTTTAATTTCTATATGAATACTCTTTTCTGTGTCTGATTTGCTGAAGCACAGATGAAGTGTCGTCTCTTTAAAGATGAGACCTTGTCATTTGCAGAGGTTCACAGCTTGAAGTTATTTATTGCTTCACATCATAAAATTTATTTTTTGCTGAAGTCCCTTGAACCTACAAATCCGTTTGATTCTAGCTTGTTTGTAGTGTTTCTCAGAGTTTTTTTTTAACCTGTATGTTTATTTTTGTAGATTATGTATGAAGCCTTGTGAAGCTAACATGCATCTTAATATAACATACAGCAGATGTATCACCCACGCTGGTAGCATCAGTACTACTGATGTTTTCTGAAAACATGGGCATCAAGCTTCAGATTTTATTTTTGATTTGTTGAACCTAATTTTTTGTACAAGCATAGGGCCTCAGTTGGTCTCTGACAGCGAATCATTAATCAGTTTATTCAAGCATGCAACCCCAGCTGACCAGTTAGAATAAATGTTATTTGCCATATGACTCAGATCACCAAGTACATGTTTTGATTGGTTATGAAATTTTTAGGCCACCAAGGTTGGTCATTTTAGGCACGAAGAACAAATGTGAATAAGTCCAATGTGTGTACAGCCTAACCATTAACATGCCATTACAAAAGTTCTCCTTGCATTAAAGTTAGTTTTTCTAAATAACAGTTATCATGTGTTATATACGTATGTAGTTGTATGCCTTTTTGTGTCCTTCCTTGAGTAAAACAAAATCTTAGTATATGCAATTACAGTATTGTAAATCTCTCGGGAATGTTTCATTAATGTATAATTTCTTCTTATTTGTCTCCTTAGGTTCACATTTGCACAGCAGGACTCATTGTAACACCTCCACCAAGCAGTCCTGTCACCACAGCAACAGTTTTCACATTTCCTCCTGAGACCAGCTATGCCTCTCTACCTGTGGTGAGTCTTTTAGGACTTTTTATAGTAATATTTATGACTTAAATAGCATGTCCGATAACTTATTTATCTTTATTGTCCACAATTCATATTTTAAGACCTGAATATTAATACTCCAAGACTATACTCCAATATTACCTCAACACTAGTATGCCACCTTTGTATGCTCATCATTGATGTAGTTTGAGTAAGTTTACTATCATATTTTAACAAAATTCAAACAGATTTTTTGTGTGGAAAGGGTTTTGTTCAGATTGCGTTTTACGGAGTCTATTTGCACAGACTGTATTGGTCGACATGTACTCTCCACACATTGCATCTGTCTTTATGCCTTTGTCAGTGCAAACACAAAGATTTGGCTTGAGAGTGTTTCAAAACTGATCCCCAAGCAGGTGCAAACACACCAACACATTAAGGTAAATTCAGAATCCAGTGTAGTAAATGTAACATTTTGAGTTTGGTGTTGATGCCGGTGTCATGAGCAATTTTGTCCTCCCCTGGCAATTCTGTCCCCCTAGGACCCTGACTGGTACCTAGCAATAATGCCTGGTCAAAATTTGTCATTGTGATATCTTGTCTGTGTTAGCGGTCTAGCAAGCGAAATATTTTGTATGCATCTATTTTGTACAAAGTAATCTTTTAAATAAAAGCTTACAAAAAATAATATAATAAACATTTGTAAGAATTGTAATAAGGCGCTAAAAAAAACTAACCATGAGGATTTTTTTAGCCAATAGGATCATGTGGGGTCCTAAGAGGGCAGAATTGCTCATGACACTGGGATACTTCAGCCTTAAGTATAGTCAGTTTTTTACACATACAAACGCACAGCTTTGCAAAGCAGTTTATTGACTCGTATGTTTACATTGATGCTCAACGCATACGCATTGACAAAATTCAATGCATCTCCTGGGCTACATACTACTTACTCTTGTATTTGCATGTGCAAGATTCGTGTACAAAGTACACATGGTTTTAAAAATCTGGTGGTGCGAAATTTGCGTCACGCACGCGGACTCTCACGTACATGTAAAAAATGGACTATACTTTATTGATGGGGCTGTGAGGCTACACAAGACATCACTCCTACACAACCAGCTTCCCCTTGGGCATCAACAGTGTATCAAAATGCACTCGTATACTGATGGTAGCTACATAAAAGTTTCAGATGTACACACACGCACACACACTTTGGAGCTAAGATGCTGACATTTGATGAGGACAGTCAGCATGCCATCTGATAGCCCTTCATCTCCCTCAACACAAACAAACCAACCATTTTCTGGGAGTCGTGTGGGCCTTAGGGTGGACACTAATGGCTCTGTGAGATAGATGTGTGTGCAGTGGTGTGTGGGAATTGTTTTCTTTTGTTTTGAATGTATTGTTTTTGTAACAGTGACCTTAGTGTGCATCGGCTCCCTCTGTTATCTTGTGTGTGTGTGTGTGTGTGGGGATGTTATAAGAGCAGGATAAAAACAGTTTTGGTAATTGCAGTAAATTTACATTAAGCAATTAACACAATTTTTTGTACAATTAATTAAACCTATTAGCATGTGCGTAATGTTTATGTATGTGTTTATGTGTCTCATAAGCGTTATTAGCATCAGTGTATCATTAATAAACATGAATTAACAATAAACAAGTTCAGTGTATTTATAAATGACTTTAGTTTTAATTAACTGAGAGTAATGAATGCTGTAAAACAGTTGTTGGTTTATGATACCCAATACATTAACTCATTTTAATGAATTAAACTATTAGGATTAGTGTTATTTTGTTGTTCCAGTTCAGTTTCTTGGGCGTCTGCATTTGTATACATGCATGCCTAGTTCCCTAAAGCAACAAAAGTGAGCATTACAGAGTGAGAGTTGTTTTCATAGTGGTGCCACTGGGCTCATAAAGTCTGTCTGCAGATGTGTGTGTTAGTCCATATGGAACCAATTTATCCTTTCTCAGCCAGACATATAGCCCAGGCTGGATATCCACCAATCACAACACCTGGCCCGGCCAAAGTACCCACTTTTTAACAGCCAAGACACAAGCTGGAAAGTCACAGTTAGGGGCATTATGGCTTTATATGGATCTCTGTGTCCTCCTTAATTCTTGCTACAAATTTATATGGGGGGCAGATATGTGAAACGATATTAAAATAGCATGCAGGCAACTTGTTAAAGGAACACACATGCAGTTTTTTCGAACAGAATGTCCAAGCAGCCATTTTCTATATACTTATATATAAAAGTGTTTTTAAATAATGCTGCCTTTACGTGCTATCAAAAATTTGATAATTTCCACTTCTGAAGTTGTGATTATTGTGTTCAGGTGCTTTGAAATCGGAAAGATGCCAGGTTCACTTGCATGTCTTGGGAAAATGTTATGGAAACACTTAAACATGAAATATGCTTAAAATGATTAATTGGATATGTAAATATCTTTTAAGTTCTAACGACAAGAGAAGGCAATAAAGCTGTTGTGTATAAAAACTAATAAAGAATACCTGCCACAGCAGGAATTATTTTCTCATTCGCCATTTTTAAAGCTTGGGGAAAAAGGCATTTTAAAGCATTTTTAAAGGAACTGACTTCAATTGTAGTTTGTTGCTTGTGTGTAATTTGCTTTATTTTGCTATATTATGTGACAGTGTGTTTAAATATTTCAGGATGCTCTTCCTCCTCCACCTCCCCCTCCTCCTCAGTCACAGTCCATAGCTGTGGGTGCAGCCGCATTGAATGCTGGACAGAGACCGTTGCCCGCTTTAGGTGACCAGAGTGGACGTCAAAGACCCACAGTGTGAGTACAACCATAGCATAAGACACACACACACTTCAACTTCCTTTGTCCACATACGTGTAGATCACATTTTTTGTTGTTTACACCATAATTCTTAATTCTGTGTAACTGGAACCTGTTGTAAACAAACATGAAAAAATACACTGCTTCATGTTCAAAGACAAATATTTAGTAATTATATTTATTGGTTCTTTCTAACCCAAAATAGCTGGAAGAAATCTGAAAAAAGACAAACCAAAGCTCAGATCTTATGAGATTAAACGTGTATCTTTAACCCAATTTGCTGTTTGAAAACATGGAGGCATTACATTATTTTCGTTATTTACACTTTTAGTTCCTGTTTGCATCATCTTACAATATGAATAACACACAAACACATATGAGAGAGCTCTTTAAACTCTAACTCACCTCTGTGCTGTTAGAACATTCCAGCTGCGCATGACGGGACACACAGGTGAGGGATCACAGGTCATTTCTAAGGGGAATAGGGTTGTGTCCGGAGCACTAAAATGAGTTGTGACCCTCACCTTTAACCCTTTTCTCCATCAACTTATGCACTAAACACACCTGATTTCTGTTAGGATCACCCATTGTGCCCAGAGTGAAGTGTTTTAATGCCAATCATTTGCGCTTGGTTGCAATGATTGTTTTATTGACCAATGCAAAGGAAAGATTTTGTTGGGTTTATGGTGGAGAAATAGCTCCCACCCCTGTTTGATTAGCAGTATTGCATCTAATGCTGTTTCACATGAATATATTTAATACTTTATTTAGGATGAGTTGTGCATTTATGTGTTTTTAGTAAATTTGTTTGTTTGTTAATTAAGTTTTGGTAAATGTGATTCTCTCTCAGTTATATGGCCATGTTTCCATATACGCCCCGTAAGGAAGACGAGTTAGAATTGAGAAAGGGTGAGATGTTTCTGGTGCTGGAGCGCTGTCAGGACGGCTGGTTTAAAGGAACATCCATGCACACCGGCAAGATTGGAGTGTTTCCTGGAAACTACATGAGTCCTGTCAGCAGGTATGATATGCACACGCATGATCACTTACTTGAACATGTTATCACTCATACATATACACCCAGTAAGCTAAGCTAAGGAAAGATTAGATTGTGTTCTGGCTTTTCATTGGACTATATGCTTCAGACAAACACACAAGTCCCCACTTTTAGATAAATCTGTGCTGGACGCTTGCACACATAATGTTCTAGACTGTTGCTGTGGTTGATTTATTACCACAGAAAATAATTTCTTCTACTTCCTTTATAAACCTGTGGTTAGGGTAATACACTTACAATGGAATTGGTGCTGGCGATACACAAGAGTTAACAATGAGAAATGCACTTTTTTGTAACTTACGTTTTATCTGGTAAAATAAAAAAACACATTATTTTTATAGAGTCAAACATCCTTTTCCGTTTATCTTGAATAGATATTGTGAAAGACCCTACTCAGAATGACTTTCCGGCCAGTTCTTTGTAAATCTATCACATTATTATCTTTTATCTATTAACATTTAAAATGTTTAATTCTTGTGGCTGTAGTTTCAAAACCGAGTGCCAAACGCAGAAATATAATCTATCGTAACATGGCTTGTGTACTTCGTGTAAATGCAAAGAAAAAGGGAAGTGTCAAAATTGTTCATGAATGCTGTACATAGAGTTGTACTTGTACTGGACCTGAAGCATTCCTTTAAACATGACACTCCCTTGTGGAAGATATAAGAATTACAAAAAGTTAAGCAACCCTTTTCCATATCAGCCTGACGCAACGTTTTACTTGTGTAGACAATTATTTTAAGAGTTTTTTCCAGCAACAAAGGAATATAAGTGGGTAAAGCAATAAGATAAACAGGGATGCGTAATAAGACATGTTTGCAGATTTACTATAATCTGTTCCAAGCTGCAGGGTGAGATTTTAAAATGAGAAATGTCAGTCTTGAGTTAACCTCACATTACTGTATCTCTCCTCTGCTACAGGACCGGTAACAGTCAGCCAAAAGTTCCTCTGACCCTGTGCTCTCAGACTGGGCGTGGTGTCACAATTGTTAGCCCCTCACCTGCTCCCATTGGGGCTGGCCTAGGGAATGGGGATTCCAGCAAACCGCTCCCCATTTGCCAAAATCCAGCTCCATCGTGCTCGCTGCCTGCTGCTATAGTAACAGCAGCACATATACCCACTGGACAGACCCCTAAAGTGCTTATGCATGTGACATCACAGATGACCGTCAATCAAGCACGCAGTGTCGTCCGAACAGGTATACAAAAAGAGACTCCCTTTAAAAATTACATATATCACTTTGTGCTTTGGCACCAACGTTATCTTAAAAACCTGAAATAATTTATTAGTCCTGTTTCCAGAATCTTTTTACATAAGTTTGCTTAAAGTACACTGTTGAATTAAAGATAATACATTTACTTGTAATATATGTTAATTTAAGTTTATGGGTCAGTGACAAAAACGGTTTGGCAAGATGAGAAATTCAATAATCTTAAAAAAAAACTTGCTTTAAAAGCATGCATCTGGTTTATTTCAATGCACATAGTGTATTTGTTAATTTTATGCAATAAAAAAATTACATTTGCACTATTTTTCTGAAAGTTAAAGGGATAGTTCACCCAAAAATGAAAATTCTGTCATCATTTATTCACCCTCATGTTGTATATATTTTGTTGTTCTAATAAACACAATGAAGATATTTTAAGAAATGTGTTATAGCATACCGTTCGTGTACCCCATTCACTTCCATAGAATTCTTTTTTCCTACTATTAAAGTGAATGGGGTCCACGAATGGTTTGGTTACAAACATTCCCAAAAATATCTTCCTTTGTGTTCATCAGAACAAAGAAATTTATACAGGTTTGTAACATCATGAGAGTGAGTAAATGATGACAGAATTTTCATTTTTGGGTGAACTATCCCTTTAAGACTGAATGGACCTGAAAATATCAAATGGTGTAATCACCAATTGCGTCAAAGAAGGAGAAATATTAAATATTTTATCCACCTTAATTCCATGTAAACATAATAATAAAAAAAATAATTGTATTATTTATTTCCAAATGTAATTTTTAATGCTTTTTTGTAATATTTGTCCTAACATATGCTGAAAACACCTCTGTTTTCTAAACAATCTTTGACAAATGATGTAAAAATGTATGTAAAAAAAATCATATAACACTAAACTAGATTATTATATTTTATTCCACATTTTTTATGAATATATTTATATTTTTAGTTAAAAAAATACAGACCAGTTACACCACATTGACATTTTTGCAATTATCCCCCAAATATTCTTTCAAAATGAAATAAAACTAGAAACTGGAATGTATGCAAATAATCAGCAAATTTATTTTGAAATTTTTACCCTTTTACATTTAATTTAAACCATACTGACATAACATAATTAACGTCATGTCATTGACACCTATGCCAGAAAAATGTGCCAAATAATCCTAAAATGATCCTAACTTTGTTTATCTATCCCTCTTTTTCCATCAGCTGTGTGTCATAATCAGGATCGCCCTACTGCAGCAGTAACGCCCATCCAATCCCATAACTCTGTGGGCTACCATCCTAACTCAGCTGTGTGTCTCCAGCCATCACCTGTCCTCGGCTCCAGCCCCGGATCTTCATCTAGCAGAATGGGCGTGGCTATGGGCTGCGCGGCCTCTTCCCTGACCCCACCCAATGTTAGTGCTGCTTCTCTAGACAGTGATGTCATGAGACCCGTCACTGTGGTGGCACTTTCTGCGACCCCTGGCAGCACTAAGTCTCTTGGTGCAGGATCGAATCATAGTGTTGCTTGTAGACTGGATAAAGACTGCAAGGTGAGGCTGAAATTGTTGAGCTAAAGTCTCACTTCTGCAAGAGTTTTATACAATATGTGTGTTAGTAGTCTTTTTATGTTTGATTGGCCTGTTCCTATTGTGTAATTGTGTGTTTGCTGATACAGAACTTAAATCATACATTTTCTATGATTTAAATCATTCTGCAAACCCAGAGGACACAATCCTGAATGTTGTTTACTGTGGTTTTGTGTACTGGGATAGCTCTTACACACAGTATATAGTTTACTTTCAGCTCTTTAAATGGGTCGTTTCCATAAATCATTCTCTTTCCAAAACTTCACGGGTGTATTTTTGGATACATTTTTGTTTTTTAAAGTCTCTTGGAATTGGGATGTAATAGGCACAACTGTTAAAGTAAGTTTGATGTGTTCGTGTTATGAAATGTCATTTACTGTAATTCCTATTGATGATGCTCTCGTTGACAACTGATAATCTTCAGAGTCTGTGATGTTTTAGTTATAATTACATGGTTGAATAAAAATAGACTTTTTGCCCTCACATGCCATTTCTAAAGAATCAAATGTCTTTTCAGCGGGAGAAAAAAGGCTTGCTGAAACTGTTGTCTAATAAAAAGAAAGTCCGCCCATCTCCCCCATCTTCTCCTACACTGGAGGCGGAGCAGACTGTTGCCATGGAGATGCCTCAGGGTGCTACTGGACCGGAAATGGCTCAGCCTAGTTCAGCAGTCAATGCAGTGGTTAACAATAGTCGTGTTGGAGTTGAATCTGAACTTTCTGCATCTTCATCATCCAGCACAGACGCAGCATCACATAGAAGCAACTCACAGGACAACACTGCCCCAATTGCCCCACCACCACGACAACCCTGCTCTTCACTCCTTTCAGTGCATCATGACGGGCGACCAATCGTGTGTGAAAGGTAACATTTGCCAAAATTGATTGACTTGTAGGGAATTAAATGAATCTGATAATCTATCAACGGTTTCTATACATTTGACAATACATCTTAATTTCTTTTCTGTCTTAAAAGGTACCGTGTGGTGGTGTCCTACCCTCCTCAAAGTGAAGCAGAGCTGGAACTGAAAGAGGGAGATATTGTATTTGTGCACAGAAAGCGAGAGGACGGCTGGTTTAAAGGAACACTACAGAGGAACGGGAGAACCGGTCTGTTTCCCGGCAGCTTTGTTGATAGCATCTAACGCACATTGACTCTAAAAACTGAACATTTAGACAAATAAACTATGGTAGAAAATAGCAACACTGAATTTCAGCCTTACCAACAGCTCTACAAGAGAGACAACAGGACTGTATGAGTGGTCACACGACTACACACGATGACTGTGATGGAGTTCACAAATGATGAGGGTCATCAGATGCATGGATTTTGCTACAGTTTAATGAATTTATATCCACCTCAGCAGATCCTGTTGTTTCAGTCCTTAAACATTTGGTGAAACGGATGGAAGCAGTGGAGGTTACGGTTAGCACTAGGCACCCTATTTCTAGCACAGTAGAGTATGTTGTGATAGGATTTGTTAATTTATGCATCTGTAACATTTCAAAGAGGTTTAATGTGTGCCTTGTACTGTTTCACTTTACTGTAAATATACGCAAACAAACCTGATCTGAGTCATGAGAACAATATGAATTTTCTTCATTAGAAATACATGAATTTAACTTATTTTAAGTACAAACAGCTTTTTGGGGAGGTTTAGGTCAACTGATAGGTCAAATCCCTTTAGAGACTAATATCACGATACACTTCATGATCATGTGATTTTTTTTTTAAGAAAACTGTAATCATTAATAAGAGGATGAACCAAATGAACTTGAGGTTTTCCACAGTAGTGTTTGTCTAATAAAGTATAATTGGCTTGTAGTCTCAAATTCTGATTGGTTGTCATCATCAGAAATGAAAATAAAGGGTGATTATGGCAATTAAAAGAAAATTAGTGTGGCTGTATGTGCTTCTAAAATAAGGGAATGATAGATGATGTATAACTAATTGGGCATTTTAAGGAACTATTACTAATAGTCCTTAATTTCACTAAGATATTGGGTCAGCTGGATGTTTTTGGGTAGTGTGAAAAAGCCCTCAGTTGAGTAACAGATACAAGCGTCCATAATAAAAGCACAGAGACAGACATTTTCTTAAAGTGATAATACTATTATGCTTGTCTGCATGTGTTAATTTCCTCTCTGGTTTTAACAGCTGCTTCAGTTTTTTACTATCTCACACATGCAGACACATCTGACCTGTAGGCCCCTGCATCATATTCACAGGTTATTACTATAATGCACACATTATGTATGGTAGCCTTTACCATTGCAGTTTACTGATTTTACAAAAGTGATTTTAAGATTTAATCCATCTTACACATGGTTTCTGACTGTGATAGCTTCATAAACATTGATTTCTCTTTAAGTCGAGTCTGTTCTGGTATTGTCTGCTGTACTTTAGTTTTGGATGTTATATTTTGTTTTGTAAGCTTGAAAATGATGATGTTTGTGTATTTCGATTCTTTATACAGTAGATAACATGTTTTATTTTATTTTGAAAGCACAATTTGTTTGATTTTTTAAAGATCTCATTTATGCCCCATCTCAAATTTCTTTTTCCTATTTCACAATTTTATTTTTTCCATTGAGTTATTTTGATGCCTATAAAACTAACAAGATGGCCTTCATTGGATGATTTACTTACATTTAACAAACCACTTGTCAAACCACCCAGGTTTCAGTGAAACAGGTTATGATTATAAGGTTATAACACTGAAATCTGATTGGAAAAGCAACTTAAAATCAGATTTAACATTTTAACTGATTTCACTGGATGATTTCAGACAAAGCTCTTGCTCATGTAAGATTGGATATTAGTCACACAGCAGAACAAAATCTGATCACTGTTAATTCATTAAAACACTTGTTAGTTATGAGGGGTATAAAATAAAGTAATAACTTTTATAAAACATGTTTTGGAAACCTTTCATTTATTGAATTATTGTTGTTCTAAATTCCCTATGAGTAGGTTATGAAACTTTAATTTGAGACTTTTATTATATGGCGCTAGATGGCATAGTTCCGCTTTGCGGTTCATTTTAGTTTCACTTTCACAGACGCTCGCTCCACCATTTTCTTTGGGTGCTAATGTGCGTGGATGCATGTAAGTTCTCCTTAAACAATAACAGTTAACATTAATACTTCATCGCAATGCTGTACTTTGAGTAATCCGTTTCTATTACTAATATAAATGTTAATTATGATGTAAAAGGCCAGTTATATATATTGTGGTTAAAACTTTTATGTTATATTACCAATTTTACTCCACACGATGTATATATCATGTTTATTTGTATTATTTGACAACAATGTTATGTTAGCTGACTTAAATTGATATATAATTCCTCTGTGTATTTCAGGAAAACCACATTAATACCTTGTGGCCATGATTGTATGCTGCTATGAATATTAATACTCAAAGTGCTACATAAAGAGTTAACTGTTGCCTGTCTCCTGTCACACTTCTTACCGGAGCCCTGTAATGGATGGGCATTAACCTACCTAAACACCACAAAAGTCAATTACATTTGGTTCTTCGAGCCGGATGCTGCATTCATTACGGTGATCAATGGAGCGACAGAGCCACAGTTATCCTCTTCATTCCACACACCCTGTCCGTAGACAGGACAGAGTACGTCAGCTGCCTGCTCATCTGCAAGACTATGATGTAGCATTACCCAAATCGCTGATGCCAGTCCCTGGACTTTATGATAGTCCATACGCACAATCAAGGATAGATCATACAGGAGCACAGCTGATTCTCAGTGGACAGGCCGAGCCAGTCTCGACTGTTGAACAGCCTTCTGGTTATGAGCAACACATGCAGTATGGACCAACACATGCAGTATGGACCAAGCCATATGAGCAGTATTAACGTTGAACTTAGTGACCTTGTGAGGCAGCTAGATGTTGGGAGCTCTATTAGTCAGCTTGCTACACCAGCAGCACGAAACATGACTCACAGTCATTCTGAACATAATTCTCATAGCAGCGGCACAGTATCGCCTGTATTGCCCAGTCTCGAACAGGCTGAGGTTACTTTGCTACCTCCGGTTAGACCAAAGGCTACCGCTGTCCCTTCGATCGCACCTTGGCGTTTGGGACATCCATTGCCTGTTTTCGCTGACACAGGAAATCTTCCCCAGCAGTCAACTCCATGGCATATGACACAGACCAGACCCAGTTTGGCACCTGATATGGCTATATCACATCCTGATATCACTGCTTTACATACAGCAGCATATCAGCAAACTTCATACAGTGCAGCAGACATTCACTCCTCATGTCAAATCATTTCATCACTACCACAGACAGTCACATCAGTGAAGCTGCCAATAGTTACTGCACACACAACCTTTGTGCCACCTGTCTATCAGCTACAGGCGAATCGACCAAGTCAATCGCAACAGCAGTCTTTCACAAGGTCAGATCCTTATCGGATAACGTCATCTGTGACAGGATATCATTCTACCTTACTATCTTCTCAGACTCCACTCCAGCCACATTACCCTACTCCGGTTTCGACTTACCAACCAATGCCTGCGTCCCCTCCTCTTCAGCCTTCATACCCTGCTTCATTTTACCAGCCAACGCCTGTGGGCCCTCCACTCCAGCCAGTTCCAATTCCAGCTTTGCCTAAGCTTGTGAATGACAGTGAGCGTGAGTTTACAGACCTAAAGATGGCTTTGGACAATCTCCTCAATCCCCGTACTGAGCTTACTGAACATTATAAATATAGGGTGTTAATGGAACAATTGGTTCTGGAGGAGGCAAAGCTAATTGCACAAGCATGCCGGCATCATTCAGCACCTTATACAGCAGCGATGACCAGTTTACAACGCCAATACGGCCAACCTCACCAATTGGCACAAAGTGAAATAGCGGCCCTCCTAAATTCACCTGACGTTAAAGTAGGAGATGCAAAGGCTTTCCAGAGTTTCGCTCTTAATGTTGACTTGTTGGAGGGCATGTTGATGTCCCTTGAAGGACCACAGGGGCGAGAGCTTACCTGTACAGGACACGTTGATAGGTTACTCAGTAAGTTACCGAAGTACTACAGAGATAGCTTTATTGAACACCTCCAGTTACGGGGCCGACTGAGTTCTGTTAGCCTAAACCCATATAATTTGCATGACCTTGCAGACTGGCTGAAAGTAAAGGCAGAGGCCCAGCGTTTATCCTCAAAAATGGTGCAGCGCTATCAAACTGAGAAGGTTCAAGTAAGTAGAGAACGTCAGCCTAAACTAAAGCCCCCAGCTCGGCCCATCGCTGTCTATCATGGAAGTAATCAGCCCAAAGAGGTAAGCACCGTACATTTGGTTGCTACGGAAACTGCAGGTGCTCAACAATCAGCTAATAGGTTCAAGCGCCTATGTCTGTATTGTAAAAGTCAGGAACACTACTTGTCACAGTGCAATGAAATCACTAAACACTCGCCTGCACAGATTCTGAAGTGGATTAAGGATGGCAAGAGATGCTGGAAATGTGGACGTACAAGTCATAAATGTGAAGAATGTACACTAAAGAAGCCTTGTTCAGAATGTGGCGAGGTTCATCTTGGGGTCCTACATCGTATCGCACTGGAAGTTTCCCGCACTGTGCTGCTTACGACATCTCAAGATCGTGCCTATCTGTCGACTCCAAGCTCTACAGGACGGGTTTACTTAAAGGTGGTTCCAGTGCTGCTGTGGAAAGGCAAGAGCTCCATACCGACATATGCCATTCTGGATGATGGCGCCCAGAGGAGCATTATCCTTTCAGAAGCAGTCCAGCGGCTAGGTCTTGAGGGTGAAAATGAAACTATGACCCTACGCACCATTCGGCATGATATCAGTGTGTTACAAGGGCGGTCCGTTGATTTACTGCTTTCCACCCAGTCAAACCCAAATGAAAAATATACCCTTATGGGTGTGTTTTCGGCTCCTCTCCTTACATTGTCTGAACAAACATACCCGACTAGGAGACTTCAGCAATGTTATTATCATCTCAGAGAGATCCCTCTTCCATCCTTCGATAAGGTCCAGCCTCTTCTGTTAATCGGGTCCGACTACCCAAACTTGATCACAGCCAAAGAGCCTATCAGAATAGGACCAGCTGGTGGCCCAGCAGCTGTAAATACGCAACTTGGTTGGGTTCTCCAGGGACCAGATGGACTCCTTTCACATCAGGTACCTACACAGCAATGTTTATTTACTTCCCTCTCACCAATACCAGATCCGGTTTACCAACATGTCGAACGACTGTGGCAGCTAGATGTACTGCCATATCGCAGTGAGAAGCTAGTAACACGGTCAAAGCAGGATCAAAGGGCTATAAACATGCTGGAGACAAAGACACAGCGAGTGGAAGTTAATGGCGTTGAGCGCTACGCTACCCCACTTCTTCGTGTCCAGGATGCTACCCCCTTGAGAGGAACCAAGGAATCAGTTCTTTCCAGCCTCAGGAACTCTGAAAGGCGCCTGAGTAAAGACCCAGAAAGAGCTAAAGTTTACGAAGCCGAAATACAGAAACTCCTAGATGCAGGCTATGTTGTCAAAATACCAACGGAGCATCTGTGGACAGATAAGGAGTCGTGGTTCATACCGCATCATCTTGTCCATCACAACGGCAAGGACCGGCTGGTTTTTAACTGCTCCTTCGTGCATCAAGGAATTTCACTTAATCAGCAACTACTTCCTGGGCCCAGCCTCGGTGCCTCTTTACTAGGAGTTCTCCTGCGGTTTCGGCAGTATCCTGTTGCCATTAGTGGTGATATCCGTGCGATGTTTCACCAAGTGAGACTTCTGCCGGAGGACAGATCCCTGCTGAGGTTCATTTGGAGGAACATGCGGAGGGAGGATCAGCCTAACATCTATGAATGGCAAGTCTTGCCTTTTGGAACGACCTGCAGTCCTTGCTGTGCCTCCTTTGCTTTGCGTAAACATGTTCAAGAACAACAGCCTGGCAATGAAGAGGTGTTACAGTCTATAGAGCAGAGTTTCTACGTAGACAACTGTCTACAGAGCTTTTCGACCCCTGAAGAGGCTAAGGAACTAATTGACAAGATGAGACCACTCTTAGCCTCTGGGGGTTTTGAGATAAGGCAATGGGCTTCTAATGTTCCATCAGTAGTCCAGCACTTACCAGCAGGAGCACGTTCTGAGAGCATTGAACTGTGGCTTCAGCAGTATACCCCGGATCCTCTAGAACATGCTCTCGGTTTAATGTGGCATTGTCTCAAAGATCATTTAGGGTATAAGCATCGGGCAATAGGAGAGCATCCCCCAACAATGAGACACCTTTACAAAGTTCTAGCATCGCAATATGACCCCGTAGGGTTTATTGTTCCCTTCACTACCAGGGCCAAGGTGCTTATCCAGAAATTCTGGACCAAACCACGGAATTGGGATGATCCGAACTTACCTGCAAATTTGCTGGAGCAGTGGAACCTCTGGGAAAGAGAATTACCCAACCTTAGCAAAATCAAGTTGCCTAGATGTTATCTTCCCCCCAACTTTGCAGTGGAAACATCAAGATTTAGCCTGCATGTTTTTCGGGGATGCATCAGAAGTGGCCTACGGATCCGTTGCGTATCTGCTTATTGAGCAGAATGGAGAAGTCCATACCTCCTTTGTCATGGCTCGCTCCAGGGTTGCCCCCAAACGACAGCTATCAATACCACGGCTTGAGTTGTGTGCAGCGCTGACCAGTGCTCAATTAGCCAGATTTCTCCAACAGGAACTGAGCATTGTTGTGGAAAATGTGACATTATGGACTGACTCCACCACCGTCCTTACCTGGATAAACTCTGAATCTTGCCGATATAAGGTATTTGTCGGAACAAGAATAGCCGAAATTCAAGAGCTCACTGGAGACCACACATGGAGGTATGTTGATTCCTCAAATAACCCGGCAGATGACATTACCAGGGGCCGGACACTTACTGAGATAGCAAGCCCAGGTAGGTGGAGTCAAGGTCCAGAATTTTTGAAGGAACCACCAGAGCAATGGCCAACTACACCCATGGCAGAAATCCATGATGATCCTGTGGAAGCAAAGAAAGGTATTTTCTGTGGCCTAGCAACAAATGACCAAAGCTCTGGAATGCCTGATGTATCAAAATATACCTCATGGAAAGCCTTGGTTGATGCCACTTACCAGTTCCTTCACGGGGCGGCTACTCAAGATACAAATGCACAAACTCCAGACTTCCGAAGTGCAGAAGCTTGCATACTGAGCCAGGCTCAAGAGGAATCTTTCTCAGAGGAGTTTAGAGCCTTAAAGACAGCAAAACCGGTGCCCGTATCCAGCCGTCTGCATACCCTTGCGCCAGAGTTTGATCACACGCTGGCACTAATCCGTGTGGGTGGTAGACTACGGAAACTGTCTGATTCCAGTGAGACTGAGATACACCCAGTGGTCTTAGACCCACACCATTCAGTGACTAAGCTCCTCATAAGGCACTTCGACGAGCGTTTACTTCATCCAGGTCCAGACAGGGTTTTCGCAGAACTACGTCGCTATTATTGGATTCTGAGAGGCAGGCAAGCAATTAAAAAACATCAAAGGGAATGTGTGGAGTGCCAGAAGTGGAGGGCTAAGCCGATAGTACCCATTATGGCTGACATACCCTCAGCTCGTCTGCGACTCAACCAACCGCCTTTTTTTTCGACTGGAGTTGATTGCTTCGGGCCCTTTATTGTTAAGATTGGCCGGCGCTCAGAGAAGCGATGGGGAATCATCTTCAAGTGCTTGACAACCCGATGTATTCACCTTGACCTTCTTAACAGTATTGATTCAGATGCATTCTTATTGGCACTTAGGCGTTTTATCGCTCGAAGGGGAACACCATCTGAAATTCTCTCAGATCAAGGGACTAATTTCAGAGGAGCAGAAACTGAATTAAGGCAAGCCTTCAAGGAAATGGAGCCCAGGCTGCAGGAGCTGCTAGCTGACTATCAGATCACCTTTAAGTTGAATCCTCCGGCTGCACCACATTTTGGAGGCATCTGGGAAAGGGAGATTAGATCGGTAAAGTCTGCCCTGCAAGTAGTTATAGGAAGTCAACCTGTTCCAGAGGAAGTGCTGAGTACTGTCTTAATCGAAGTAGAAGGTATTCTGAATAGCAAGCCATTAGGTTACGTTTCATCTGACGTAGCGGACTTAGACCCGGTCACTCCTAATATGCTGCTTATGGGCCGACGGGATGCCTCGCTTCCTCAAGTTATTTACACTCCAGAACCTGTAACCAAGCGCCGCTGGCGTCATACTCAAAGTATTGTTGATCACTTCTGGTTATACTACACCCGACATTACCTGCCTGACTTACAGACTCGACAGAAGTGGCAACGAGAAACACAGGATCTAACTGAGAACACAGTGGTGATGATTATGGATCCACAACTTCCTAGAGCCAGCTGGCCAGTTGGTCGGGTTGTTAAACTGATACCCAGTGCTGATGGACATATCAGGTCAGCTCAAATACAGGTCAAGGATCGTCTATACTTAAGGCCTGTCGCCAAACTTGTAAGACTTCCACCAATTCCTGATGGAGATGAAACTAATCCCGGAGACTAGGGAATTTACTTTATTACATATTAGCTATGCTAATCTGGGGGCGGCTGTTCTAAATTCCCTATGAGTAGGTTATGAAACTTTAATTTGAGACTTTTATTATATGCCGCTAGATGGCGTAGTTCCGCTTTGCGGTTCATTTTAGTTTCACTTTCACAGACGCTCGCTCCACCATTTTCTTTGGGTGCTAATGTGCGTGGATGCATGTAAGTTCTCCTTAAACAATAACAGTTAACATTAATACTTCATCGCAATGCTGTACTTTGAGTAATCCGTTTCTATTACTAATATAAATGTTAATTATGATGTAAAAGGCCAGTTATATATATTGTGGTTAAAACTTTTATGTTATATTACCAATTTTACTCCACACGATGTATATATCATGTTTATTTGTATTATTTGACAACAATGTTATGTTAGCTGACTTAAATTGATATATAATTCCTCTGTGTATTTCAGGAAAACCACATTAATACCTTGTGGCCATGATTGTATGCTGCTATGAATATTAATACTCAAAGTGCTACATAAAGAGTTAACTGTTGCCTGTCTCCTGTCACACTTCTTACCGGAGCCCCGTAATGGATGGGCATTAACCTACCTAAACACCACAAAAGTCAATTACAATTGTTCAAATAAATGCAATCTTTGTTGTGGCAAGTTTTGTTGTTAAAATGTTAAAAAGCTGAAGATGCAGAAAACAGTCTAAAACACATTTCTATTTCTAGCTCTTCTCAGTTCATGATATTTATCTCTCATCTTTCATTCTGCAATGTCCAAAACCACAGGAAGCCACAATCACCCCAGCATACAGAAATACAGCACATGGTTATTAAAAAGCACTTGCAACACATCTGCTTCCATTAGTCATTCTTAAAATATTTTTTTAAGACACGCACCTATAATTGACTGTACATTTTTATCTGACTCCGCTACAAATTACCCATATTGTAATGACTGACATTGTTAAAAGCTACATGTTATAAGAGTTCCCTTGCAAGTTTACAAGATCATAATGTAGATTATAAACATGTTTCAAATGTGAGGTCTGAATTTGAGAATTAAATGTATGAAGTTCATTTTACATTGATACTGGCATACTCCGTGTACTCTTCTATATCTTTCTGTATGGCAGCTGGTGTGGATGCTTTTTTAACAT
This sequence comes from Paramisgurnus dabryanus, assembly GCF_030506205.2. Taxonomy (NCBI): domain Eukaryota; kingdom Metazoa; phylum Chordata; class Actinopteri; order Cypriniformes; family Cobitidae; genus Paramisgurnus; species Paramisgurnus dabryanus. Next base: position 20,374,476 of record NC_133348.1, on the reverse strand, counting down.
GAAATACTGAAGAATATTCAACTTCATCCTAATAAGAGAGACAAAGAGCCGTGTGTTAGTACTTGTATACACATGCACACGTCATTATCATTAATTTAAGTGAATTTGTGTTTACCTCATTCTCTGGTTCTCTTGATAGTTTTGGATCTTCACTGGTTACCACCTTCTTATTTTCACCTCCTACAAAATAAGACATCTCAACAAGTCAATTCAAACATCAGTTTAATCAGTAAACATGACGTATCTTTTTTCTTTATTTATGAAGGTTTTTTATATATATATTTAATATAATATAATCAATAAACAGCTTCAAATATAGCAGTGCTTAAATTTTTTGAAAAATGGTACTAGATGAAATACTGAAAGCTTAAATTAAAGTAAATCTTCTTTTCTCCATTGTAAAATTAGAGTTTTAGATGGTAAGGATGTATGTGTACCTTTGTATCTCCAGTAGATAAATGCCAGTAATGCCAGTGACAATACTGAGGCAAATACAGCCATTAAAATAACATAATCTGTGAAGAAATAAACATAGAAATGAGTACTGATACATAATATATGTACAAAAATATGTGTGAATGTACAAAAACTGTTTCAAAAATCACCCTGTCTTTAGGCCTACTAGGTAATTATTTTAGGCCTAAAAGATTGTTTTTGTAAAGCAAAAAAGTCAATGACTTACACAGAGGTATGTCATGTGGTTGATGTGTTATTCTGTCTTCTGGTTGTTGAGTTGTTATAAGCTTGTGTGTTTGTTGTGAAGGTTGATATGTTGATGAATAGATTATATGGGCCTGTGGTTTCTCTGTTCAGAGTAAAATCATTGTTAGTGAACAACACTGTAATATAACAGAGCATCTGTCATTCAACTTTACATCAGCGTTTTAACAGTTTACATTTTTTAAACAAAACAAATAATAATGTTGTTAAAGTAACAACACACAGAAGATAATCTACCTTTAACATGAAGTCTGATGAAGATAAACCTGTTAGACACAGAACACTCATAGTATCCTTGGTCTTCTTTGGTCAGTGATGAGAGATGTAGAGAGAGATTTCCTGGATTGGTTTGATTTAAAAGTTTACATCTGTTCTTGTACCTCTCATTGTGTTCAGATGGGTAAATTTCTTCATAATTTTTTACTAACTTCCATGTTATCTGGTCAGGTTTAGCCAGTGGTTCAGTACAGAAGCAGGGCAGAACTACAGACTCTCCTAAATATCCAGTTACATCAACTGTCTGTTCATGCAGAGAGTGATTCAATTCACATCCTGAGAAAAAATAAATAAAAATTGTTTATATAAATAATAAAAATGGTTTATATTTAAATTTAAACCACATGAAAACAGATTAATATGAAAACCTTTAACAACAGTTGCAAAAAAAACAGTGAATATTTAAAGGTCAACAGATTTCTAGGTGGGATTCCATCATAAGATTACAAGCTATAAATAAAAGTACAAGCTATTACAGGAAAATGGTTTATAAACAAACAAACGTAAAAATAACTTTTCCGTAAATAGCCAAAAGATTTGAGCTGAATTTCGTGAGACTTGGACAAAAAGGAATTCCCATTTGCATTTTTCTAAATTTCTAAATATTTTGATCTGTTTTGTGAGAGTTTAAGAAGAATCATTCATTTACCTTTAACTGTTAAGGAAACCTCTGTAAAACTGTGTGATGATCTATGTGGTTTACAACTATAGATTCCTTTATCTTCCTCTCTGAGGTCAGAAATAAGAAGGGACAGATTTGCTGGAGATGTTTGATTAAATAGCTCAAGTCTGCCTGTGTATTTCTTATGTTCAAATACATTCATCCATTTGTGTACAATCTCCCATGTAAATGTTTTAACTGTAGACTTTGGGTCATCACAGGAGCAGGGCAACAGGACTGAACCACCTGTGTATCCTGTTATTTCTATTGTCTTCTGATCATTTGAAAGATTACAGCCTGTAAAAAAGAGAGTTAAATCAGCTTTCAGTTTTAGATTGAAACATACAATCATAACAAATAAAATTGCTGAGATCTGAAATCTGTTCAGATTGTAAAATGATTACCTTACTTAAAATTAATTAAACATGAAGAATATTTGTTAAGTAAATCTAAAATATCTCAGATATACAGACTTACAGTAAATGTAGGTTGAATTAACTTGAACTAGTTCAATAACAGTTACAGAGTTAGTCCAGCACATCATTGTGACTTACAGTAAAGGGATAGTTTACCCAAAAATGAAAATTACCTCATGGTTTACTCACCCTCAAACCATCTGAGATCTTTCAGACAAACACATTTTCTGTTATTTTAGATATATATAGCTTTATAACGGTTGAACAGTGTAGAACTGAAGTACAGTTCACCAAATCTCAGACTCATGTGTTAAAGCAGGGGGGTAGCGTTTATAGTTCAGCATGATTGTGCTTCTTGAAAAATGACGTTATGGTTTTGAAATTTTAGTTCAAAAGCCTGGTTATAGTGTTTTAGCAATCGAGAAAAACTGTAAACAACATTGTGCTCAACCAAATGAAAACACAACATATCAACATCAAGACATGTGAATGTCTTATCAGGAAGTTGAACAAACATCTTGTAAACGTATTTAAAATGGCTTAAGTCAGATGAACTATGTTTTTCATTTTTTTACAGTACAGGCTGTGTTTTATTGTGTATCTTATTGTGCTTGTCTTATAAATGTACTATAAACTATATAGTTTACTCAAGAACACCTAGAACACCACATATTTTATATATTTATTGTTAAAACATGATCTGTTTTGTTTGCAAATCTTGATGTGAATTGTAAGACATCATTTTGAAAACTTAAATTACATCTTAAAAATGAGTAATGTAACATTAATCTGACTTTAATTTTTTTTTTTTTAAAGGTTTGGTGTAGTTTTCAGCTCACCTGCACTGATGTGAAGCATAAGAAGAGAAATATAGAAACAGTCCCTCATTGTTTTATTAATCCTCACTCAGTTTAAACTCTGAGAGTAATGAAGAGAGGGTATCGGTGATCTTAATCTGTGTTTCCAGAAGCTGTTTGTCTTCAAAAACCCAACTTCCTCTTTTAATTTCCTTACACAGTTTATTTCCCTTTATGTCATTGTCAAATAGCTCACTGTTGAACCACAGTAACAAGATTATTTTGAGCTGCGTGGGTGGCACAAAATAAAAGTATTCAATCGTTCATGATTTCCTTTATTTGCATTGTCAAATTCTTCAATTCTCGCATTAATGAATGTGAAATATAAATATGATCTGTGATTTCTGGGCCTTTTAACTTGTGTGTAATGATGAATTCAATGGTTGTTTTACATAAAAAAAAAAAAAATGAATGTAATCCTTTATTTCATTATATGGTGAGAACAGGTCAGATTAGTGACTTTTTAAATAAAGCCATCAACAAAACAAGAATAGTAGACTTCACAAAAGATCATAATAAATCGATCGCATTAATCACAGTTAATCACAAACATCAATATTTAAAGAGCACATAAAAGCCCAAAATGCAGTTAAGTGTAAGAAAAGACATTATTGTAGCAAATAAAAGCATTGAAGCAACATTTCAAGAAGAGCTTTAGTTAATATATCCACACTGATCTTTCTGCACCTTTGTTTTTTTTTTTTTTAAGTACACTAGATAAAAGTTTTTTTTTTTTGGCTGTTGCATTCAAACGTACATGATGTTGGCCTTAAAAAGTGGCATAATTGTTTTTAGATAAGATGTTTTTGACACATTCTGGAAACACTAGGGCGGACTACAATACCCATGAAAACAAGACAGGAGGAAATGACACAACATTAGTTACAAAATACTTCATGATTCAAAATAAAAGACATGACCCAAACACAAGATGCAATACAAAACTATTACATTTATAATGAGAACCTAACATTTCTTAAGAATAAAAACCACAGAGATGAGATCACTGTTACCTCCCTGCATTACTGTCAGAAGTGGAAAGTAACGAATTACATTTACTCAGACATCAGGTACATCAGGGAAGCTAGAAAGAAGACGATAAATGTGTAAAAGATAAAAGTAACATGGCACTCATCTCATTATATGCTCATATAATTTAATAATTCCATAAATGTTTCTTACTTATACTTAAGCTTTGTATTGTTTTGTGTTATTGCACTTTAATTGTAAAGGTGTTCCTACAATTAAAAACAACTATGATTTACGTTCCCTTGTCCTTTTTTAAAGGTGCTCTAAGCGAATTGAAGCGTTTTAGACCATAAAACATTTTTTGTTACATACCGGAAACATCTCCTCACTATCTGCTTGCTGCCTGTCTCCTGATCAAACTGTAAAAAAACGCGATCTCTGTAGACAGCCCAGGCTTCACAAACGGCCATATCAACAAATGGCCAAACCTAGCCAGCACAAAACAAAACAAAGTATTCCAGCCAATAAACGACAAGAAGGATTTGGGGGTGGGGGTTGGGCGCGTTCATGAAAGCACGGAAGGGAGGGGGAGGGGGAGGAGTTAGCTACGCTCTGTCTGTTTGAAAACAGTTCAAACATCAACAGGAAGTGACGTCGCACATTATTCGCTTAGAGCGCCTTTAACTACTAAAATCACATTTTTCAAACATTAGTTAGTGAGTAATGTTGCTGTTAGATGATAAATAAAACCTGCAAACTGAAAAAGCTCAAAGTTCACTGCCGGGTGATATATTTTCTTTAACAAAAAAACCCTTTCAAAGCCTACAGCAAATGGCTGGTTTGGATTTCAATCCTCTACTTCCTGGTTGAATGACGTCAAAATATCAGTTTCTAACTATCTTCCGCCCATAGGAATCCTCGGTCGCCAGCGAAGCTTTAACAGCTCTGCTAAGCTAAGTGTCATGATTTCGGTCTTACCGGCTGCTGTGTTTTTATTTCCCTGTGTTGTGTTTTGTTTTGACAGCTTCACACATGCGCACCTCTCACATGGGTGTCATCACTGTGATTTCCGTCACGTGCGTCACTTCACAGCTGCCCCTCATTTTTGCTCATTTTGCCAATCGGTTTGGTATTTAATCCCTGCGTGTTTTGTGTCTCATTGCAAGTTCGTCTTTGTATGTACTCGCCGGTTTCTAGCGCGGCTAGATTCTTGTCTTGTCTTGTCTTGTCTTGTCTTGTCTTGTCTTGTCTTGTCTTGTCTTGTCTTGTCTTGTCTTGTCTTGTCTTGTCTTGTCCTGTCCTGTCCTGTCCTGTCCTGTCGTGTGTTGCAGTTTATACTAGTCTGTTTCTAGTAATTTTTTCTCTGTTTATCTGTGCTCTCTGCTACCCGGAAGAATTGGATTACCGCCGCTTATTTCATCTGCTGTCCTCTGCTCTATTCTACGCATTAAAGACTGCCATCTCTCCATCTACGTGCAGAGGATTCTCGCCGCGGCTTTGCCGCTGTCCAGCAGGGCGGTCCTTCGCCTCAGGAGCTGTCCAGCTTTCCTCCGTCCAGCATTCAGCACCATTAACGCTCTCTCTCTCTCTGCCCGCCACAGGATCACTCCCCTCGCCTGCCGAGTGTGGCGTTGTGCCCAGGTGAGTGGTGTATTTCACTCGCTCTGCAGTGTGTGTTCTTACATCTCTCCCACCATCTGTTGAAGAGTGGCTGGTGCCTAGACGTGTGTGGCTTTCGCCCAGTTTCCAGTGTGCCCTCCTTCCTCTCTCCCACCATCCGTTTAAGTGTGGCTGTAGCCCGGACGTGTGTGGTTCTCACTCTGACCCAGTGTGTGTGTTCTCATCGCCATTTCGCCGTCTTCCTCAGTGTGGCCTTTGTGCCCAGACGTGCTGCTGACCCTCATATTTATATTATTCAATAAACATTTCTGTTCATCTGCACTGGGATCTCTCTGTGTTTCTTTGCCTAACACTAAGCTGCTATCGAATCACAACACACTAAACAAGCTACACAATAAGAACTCGTTACGTATTTCTGAAGGAGGGACTTCATAGAACAAGGAAGACATCAGCCCATTTTTAGGACAGTGCACTATAGAGATAAGTCAATTGTGTCAAAAAAAATTTTCACCCAGGAAACATGAACATGTTATATCACAATCATAGCTGCAGGAAAAACAGGACCTTTAAGATTGATGTCCTTAAGAAGCATCAGCATCTCTGTTCATGAGTCTACCATACGTAAGTCTTTGAACAGGCACAGTCTCTATGGCAGGACACTACGGAGGAAGCCGTTGTTCTCCTGAAAAACATTGCTGTGAGCCTAAAGTTTGTAAAAGAGCACAACCCCACTGCTACTGGGAAAATATTTTATGGACTGATGAAACAAAAGTTTTTTTAAGAAAAAAACTATGGCATCAAAAGGACACAGCTTACCAACATCAAAACATCATCCCAACAGTGAAGTATGGTGGAGGGAACATCATGATTTGGGCATGTTTTGCTGCCTCAGGGCCTGGACCACTTGCCATCATCGAGAGGAGTTTAACAAAATATCCTACAGGACAATCTCAGGGTCAATAGTATCCAACTGCTGCCCCGCAGCACCGACGATTCAGACCATCAGTCTTAGGCCGTAAGTAAGGGATGGGCCCGCAGATGTTCTATTAGTTAACTACATAAATGAAAATAAATGTTAATAAATTAACAGATATATAATTATGTTTTAGTATTTTTTTTAAAAATTCTACATATAAATAAAATTGATGTAAAAAATAAACACGCTACAAAAACCATATATGGTTCAACATCACTTCCAGCCTGAGATGGGTGCCCTGGATTGTGTGGCCTGATATGTGGGCCGGTGCGGGGCTGCAGCTGGATATATCTTGTCAGGGTGACTGTCCGCCAGTTGAAGCTCAGTAGAAGCTGGTTCACGTAATCAAAAAGGTAAATAAAGAATACAGTATTTGGTGTATTGGGAGGGCTCCGAGCTCTGTCCACCTCCTTGCCAGATATACAGATATACCAGCTAATAGTGAGGTAATGGGGTTGAGCAGGGGTGCCTGGCTGCAGGATTTAATCTCAGGGTACGCACAGGTTAATGCTGTCAAACCCTCACAAAACATGGAAACTAACATATCAGAGGTTGTGTTAGACTTTTTCATTGTTCATTATTTTGACAGACATGGACATAAAATATCCATCATAATATGATTATACGCCGTCATTTTCATTTTTATATTTAAATTATAATTTGACATTACATAGGTTTTGTTTTCGGTCACATTTTTAATTTTTTAATCATGAACTTACAGGATGAGCATATTTACTTTTTTGTAAAGAGAACAGATGAACGGAGACATACTTTCATACTTATACCCAGTGTTTGAATTATTTCAAAGATTATGGGTGTCCCCTAGCTCAGTGGTTCTCAACGTTATTCCTGGAGGCCCACTGCTCTGCACATTTTGTATGTCTCCCTCATTTAACACACCTGAAAAACACTGCCCTAGCTAAACGACACTCCCCACCCCCCGGTCAAGCCCCCCATCATTACAGGGTTGACGTAATTTCACAAAAGCCCTTTTCACACAGACATTCCGTAAAATACACGGGACACGCATCCTGGAATTTTCCGGGACATTAGATTTTTTGTTCATTCACACTGACATGATTAGCCGGCATCTGATGGTCCCGGGAAGACACGTGTAGTGGAGGACTTTTATTATGCTTTTATTTTCATATTATTATGTTTTATTTTTCATCCTATTTTTCATTTTTTAATAACAATCTGAAGCTCACAAATTGTGATTCATATGGAGATCATGTTTTTCTGCTAACGTACAGAATTATGCTCTTTCTGTCTTTTCAGCAAGTACAATGTCCAAGGAAGGACTTAAACATCATGTACCAGCATGTACTGTCCTTTATGATTATGTTTAACGGTCTTTGCTCTTAATCACTGACAACTGAAGGCTATCTTCTAAATGACGTAGAAACGGATGATTGTACGTGTTTCAGCATCTTACTATAAATGTGTCTTCAACCTTGTGATCGGGGCTCTTAGGTTTTTAAACTTCTTGCACCATGGGGGTGAGAGCCTATTCTGCAGAATATATAAAATTCAGACAAAGAAAATTCTGTCGACAGTGTGTCTGTGTGATCCTTGACTTTGACTCTTAGTGAGTATTATTTGATGCGGCTAAAATTCCACGACAATAATGGCGACGAGGATGCGGATTCCACAGCTGTAGACTCCAGGTTTGGGAGAGACTGACTGATCACCCCTGAGACAAGAGGTCTCGGGCTCCGTACCCCAGGCCTAAGGGAAGGGAGAGTCTCAACCAGTTCTGAAGTCAAGGCTGACGGAATCTGGAAAAGAACCGTTGTGGTGGCATCTGAATAGATAATACGGTAAGCGTTATTTCGTTCGTGACCATGGGTCAGGGTAATTCGAAAGGGAGTACAAAGTCAATGGATCTGGAAAATGGTGTGTATGCTCGAGTGATCAAATCGAAGGGCACGGGGGCGTTGGAAACCGTAAACATCTGGGAGAAAAGGTATAATTTTCCTCCTAAAGGGACACTGAGTGTAAAAGCACTCACTTTATTAAGGGAAAAGATCATTGCGGATGGCAGAGAAATGAGAGCACAGAGTAAGATAAGAACCAAGGACGAGCTGACTCAGACTAAGTCAGAGCTAAACATTAAGCAAATGTTTTTCCTACATCAGATTCATTACATGATGAACCTAACTTTCTTTTTTTTCCCCCTCCTCCCTATGCACCTGCACGTACCCCACCTGGGGTACATTTCCAATTCACAAGGGTACCGCTTCTGGACGATGACCTCCAACCCCCTCCACAACGTCGCCCTCCACCACCACCTGCTCAACAAATTGCACAGATACAACAACCTGCTCAACAAATCGCACAGATACAACAACCAGCTCAACAAGCCGCACAGATACAACAGCCAGCACGACAAGCACCACCTTCTGCACCCCCGCCACCGCCGATGCAAGAACTGCCACGTGGACCAGAATCAGAGATCATCCACACCCTTGACAGCACTTTTGAAGAGGACAAAGATGATGTTCAGATAAAGACGGAGCGGGAGGCAAGGCCTAAGGAAAAAGCAGAGAAGTCGTTCACCAGAGAAACAGCTATCTTCAGCTTTTGCCAAGATAGGAGAATGGGCACAGCCACAACATAACAACGCAATTTCTCTTCGCAAGGACAACGCTCCCGAGAGAACGGGCAGCAGAGAGAATGAGAGAAGAGGAGAGGAGATCCGAAAGAAAATGTTTGCTGGTATTGCGGACAGAAAGGACATTTGAAAAACCAATGTTTCCATTTCCTGAAAACTAAAGGGACACCGGAATCCCAAGGGAGCACGGGAAACCTGCCGGTGTGTAAAGAAAGGGGCGACTGAAGCCAGGAGGGGGAAGGGGAGCATCGTACGGAGGCGGGTAAGTCCAATCTTGTTTTTTCTGCGGTTCAAATGCCATATTATCTGCTTGCTAATTCTGTTTTTTCTGATGTGTGTGAAAGGGAAAGAAACGCTCTATGCAATGAAGAACTTGCTTTGCTTGATGTTGAAAGAGAGGCATACTCTAAACTGCCTCTCGAAGAAATAATGGTTGAGGGACAGGCTATGTTATTTATGGTGGACTCTGGTGCGACTAACTCTGTCATACGCAAAGATGAATTCCCATTTGTCACCTTGAGTGGGCAGTTTAACTCATCTATGAGTGCTACGGGGCATATAGTGAGGGAAGAATTTACTGCTCCACTCTGTTGTATGCATGACGGTAACAAGTTTATGCATATGTTCCTTTTATCTGACGCGTGTCCGGTAAACCTCATGGGGAGGGATTTGATGTGTAAAATTAATGCTAGCATCTTATGTAACAACCAAGGCCTGAATATTTCTTGTTGGGATCCCAGAATGTCATCTATATGTATGTCTCTGTCTGTATATGTGTATGAATGGGCCTTTCTGAATGAAGAGTTCCATGCTGAAGGGAAGATAAGATTGCCACAAGCCAGCGAGGTCATTCCAGCTGAAAACATGCATTGCACAAGCTCATGTTGTTGACATTACAGAAAGAGAGTGGCAAGAGAGATGGTTTTCTGTAAAGACAGAGGGTTTTGACTTTAACCCATATATGCTGGAATGACTCATGGTGTGTGGCACTCGTTCAAATTGACAGAAAAGCAGGAACAAATTTTTGATTTTGACAATTCAGTACCCCACATCTCCATTGCAAAAAAATACTAGTCAGCCGTTAGAAAAAGCAGGTGAATTTGCAAAGGCCTGCAGCGAGGCTGTTGATTGGGAACCATTGGCAGATAGCATACAGTTCTCAGAGCAGTTATCAGCACACAGAAGAGATTATGCTGCTTTTTCATGGCTGAGAGAGAGAGAGTTGTAATACAGAAAGCTGTTTCTGCAGATTTCAACTCACAAAACAGTTTGTCAGTACACATGACGTGTGCTAGTATTGATTTACCGCAAAAAGTTCTTGACAATGTACCTGATTACCTGTGGGCTAAAGACACGTATGATGTGGGCTTGATTAAAGGGTGTGAACCAGTAACTATCACCCCAAAGAGTGATTATAGACCATGTAAACCCCAATATCCTCTGAAAAGGGAGGCGCTTGAGGGGATAAGGCCAGCATTTTAGGCATTATTGGGATAATTATTCCCTGCCCACACTCACCTGTGAGAACACCCATTTTTCCTGTACAAAAGGTCAGGGATGCAGGTCAGCCCACAGAGTGGAGGTTTGTTCAAGATCTCCAAGCAGGAAATGCTGTGGTACAAGCAAGAGCACCTCACGTGCCAAACCCTTACACAATTCTCTCACAGATACCAGCTGATGGCCAGTGGTTTTCAGTGTAGTGGATATTTTCAAGCAGGGGCGATTCCAGGATTTTATAAATGGGGGGGCACAGGGGGGACCAAGAACCAGTCAGGGGGGGCCAATCAAAAAATTCAAATGAAAATAAATACTGGTTTAGAAAATATTAAGCATGGTTCTTGTGCAATGCCACGTGCTCTAATATAGATGGTATTAATTTTTTGTATTTTGCATGGATTAAACAACAGTTCTTTTCCAGAATAGTTCACTTTAAATAAATTGTCATAATTTACTCATCCTAAAGTTATTTCACACCTGTATGAGTTTTTCTTCTGCTGAACACAAAATAAAATATTTTGAAGAATCTTAGTAGCCAGAAAGTTGATGAACCCCATTGACTGCATGTTATTTTGTTCCTACATATGAAGTCAATGGGATCCATCAACTGATTTTGGTTACAGACATTCTTAACTCTTTTCTTTTTTGTGTTCAGCAGAAGAAAGAAACTCATACAGGTTTGAAACAAGTTTATGTATATGACCATTTAAATTAAGTGAACTGTTCCTTTAAGTACATTGCGTGTAGCTGGTATTAGTTAACATTCTGACATATCAGGATTTTGTTTTTCTACTCTGTCTGATCTGACTTTCATTGTTTATTAGCCTATATTGTATTTTAACACAACTGAATGCTATTTTTTGCATATTATCTGTTCTGTTGTCAGACAACAAGAAAGAGTTTAAGCTAGTGACTAACACGACCCAATAACATCTCGTGTTTAATCCAACCAGCTGTTACTTTATACTGCTAAAATCCTAATTTAAATGTGACATTGTCTGATACAATTTACATTGAAGAGCTGATACGAGGTGATTTCGGATTACCTGTGTGTCTCATGCAAGGTTGCTCTTCTCATCTGATTGTGTTTATGAGCGCTTTTAATTTTAAATGCGAGTGATAGTTTTAATGTAGATCGCGCATAGCAATTCAGCGCAAATTCAAAAATATCAGAGAATACTGTTAAGCGTGCGCGCGCATACCGCACCATAGGGAGGGAGAGAGAGAGCTCGTACACGGAGAACTGGTGTGTGTGTGTGTGGGGGAAAACACTAACCTTTCGTTAAGTCATAATACTCGATCAACTGTATTCTCTGTCAGTAACATCTGTTGGCTGTTAACTTTTACGTGAAAAGACAACAGAGGAACCCAGGTGGAAACACCGCCAACTTTTAACTCCCTCACTCAGTGTCAGAGAGGCACTGTCGAGGTTCCGCACGCAGCAGTGAGAAAGCGTGCACGCGAGAGAGAGAGAGGCGCTGCTGAGCGCTTGCAAAAGCACATGAAGCCGTTTTAAATAGTAAAATAAAATGTAAATGGTAATCATGGAAAATCTTTTTGATTTGTGCCAGTGTTGAGTCTGTGGCGGCTGTTGAGTCTGTGGCGGGGCGCCCTCCTTCTCGTTTGCACGAGTCTCAAATCAAACAGTGATTGACAACTGGTCCAATTGTGCGGTGGGTGTCGTGGTGTCTTTTTCCTCCTGTTTTAAAAACGCGCAACTACTGTGCTCGCTTCGCCTTCGCGTTCGAGCGATTCTCAAATCAAACAGTGATTGACAACTGGTCCAATGGTGTGGTGGGTGTCTGACAACTGGTCCAATGGTGTGGTGGGTGTCATGGTATCTCTTTCCTCCTGTTTTAAAAACGCGCAACTACTCTGCTCGCTTCGTCTTCGCGTTCGCGCGAGTCTCAAATCAAACAGTGATTGACAGCTCTCTGGTCCAATGGTGCGGTGGGCATTTTCAGGTTGACAGTAAATCTAGCTGGCCCAATGAGATTGGAGGGGGGGCACCAGGGGGGGCCAATCATATTCCAAGGGGGGGCGGTGCCACCCCATGCCCCCCCTCTAGACACGCCCCTGTTTTCAAGTGCATTCTTCAGAGTTCCTGTCCATTCTGATAGCCAGTTTTGGTTTGATTTTACATTTAAGGGGTATAGCGAGAGCCGCACTATTTACAAACTCTGCATTGCATTGTTCATTACAGAAACTTGTGTTGGATGATGATGTTGCTTTATTGCAGTACGTGGATGACCTCTTGGTGCCAGCACCGACTCAGCAATCGTGCACAGACAACACCATACGGCTGCTTACTCATCTAGCTAAGGAAGGTCATAAGGTAAACCCTAATAAAGTCCAGTGCTCAGTCCAGAAAGTAACCTTTCTAGGATATGAAATTAAACCAATGGGTAAGTCTCTCTCTCCAAATGGAATAGAGGCAATAGCTAATATACCAAAACCCATCACAAAGAAACAAGTAATGTCATTTTTGGGCATGACATCATATTGCAGGACTTTTTATTGCTAATTATTCTGAGATGCAACAACCATTGCATGACATGATTTATGAGAAACCTTTGGCACCATCAGAGAAGGTAGAATGGACAGAGAAGGCTGAAAGGGCATTTGTGGAACTAAAACAGACATTACAGCAGGCACCCACTTTGGGGTTGCCAGATCCAAAAAAGCCTTTTATTCAAACTGTGGATGAAAGAAATGGCTGTATGACCTCTGTTTTGTTACAAGAACATGGTGACAAGTTGAGACCAGTTGCATATTTTTCAGGACGCCTTGATGCGGTGGCCAGGGGCCTACCAGGATGTCTCAGGGCTTGAACAGCGCACATCTCACTTGTCTGCAGCAAGATGGCTGCGTTATTCCTGTGCATTGTTTCAGATGTCTAATGTCACAGTTGAAAGATGTACAGTGCTTAACCCGGCGACATTGTTACCTACACCTGATGAAGGTACACCACATTGTTGTTTGTCTGCCCTACGGGAAGTATGCACACCAAGGCCTGACCTTGCTGACACACCCATACCTAAATGCACCCTCACATATTATGTGGATGGTTCCTCTTCCAGAGATGACAGAGGCATAGATAGGATGGGGTGGGCAGTTGTGTCTGACTTTGAAGTAGTGAAATCCGGATGCTTACCACCTCAGAAATCTGCAAAGGTGGCTGAATTGCATGCACTAACACAAGCTTGTCAACTTGCTATTAATCAATCTATAACCATTTACATTGACTGCTGATTTTACTGACAGTTTCTCTCCTATAACAAATTTTACTCCTTTCTCAAATAGCTGTGTGCAAATGCAAAGCACACACCAAGGAACAGGACGTGATCTCCAGAGGAAATGCACGCACATATGCGGAAGCATCTCTCATGACTACTAACAAAAACGTTTCTCTTACACAGATTTCCCAGGAAAAGGAAGCCGAAACACCACAGGAGTCACTAATAAGCATGCAAACATTTTCTCTTCCAACAGAAATAGCTCTATGGAAATCGTGTGGAGCAACCAAAACTCCTGAAGGGATTTGGATGGGTCCAAATCAAAAACCTTGCTTACCTAAACATTTTTATTCCCATTTTGCTAGGTTGACACATGGGGACCACGGTGACATGCGATACTCTTCAAAATGAAAATGACATGTTGCAATATTGTATTTCTATGTCCTCTGTATTTCAAAATATCTCCAAAGCAGGTTAAATCAGCCCTACCCCGTCCAGTAGAAGAACCATTACACAACATCAAACCAGGGGATTACGTGGTGGTAAAGAACCTCAGGAGGAAATCCTGGAAAGCCAGACGGTGGGAGGGGCCATTTCAGGTTCTGCTGACGACTCACACCGCTGTGAAGGTCGCGGAGCGTGCCACATGGGTGCACGCTGCCCATTGCCGGAGGGTTGGTCCTGGACTGCAAGGTGTAAACCAAAGGGAGGACGGCTAGTCGACTGCTACGGACCACTTTTTCGTATTGGTGGGAACCACAGATACCTGTATACTGCAAGTTTATACGAAGAACGACACGAGAGAACTGCAACAGCTCACAAAGTATTGGAGGACGACTCCAGTATTCTGGGTTTGGTTTGGGTACACGCACACGACATCTTTAATGTGGGTAATCGACACGACGCTTCCAGCTTAATAACTGTAATTACAACACCAGCTTTGAGACCCCACATTAATTTAGACACTAAGATAATTTCATTCGAACAAGAAAGCAGGATAGCTTGGCACGACTGCACCGTGTGGTCCTACCAAACCCGAACCTACAAAGGAAATTAATCAACAAGGGCTCACAACCCCAACTCTAACTGTGCTCAGGGCTCACGACCCCAACTCTAACTGTGCTCAGGGCTCACAACCCCAACTCTAACTGTGCTCAGGGCTCACGACCCCAACTCTAACTGTGCTCAATCCGGAATCATCAAGGGCTCACGACCCCAACTCTAACTGTGCTCAATTTCTTCAAGAAAACGAACTATTTTTCTTCTTTCAAAAATGAGATTCATGATCATACTATGTGTGTGCATTTTTACTTTTGCAACTGCACAGAACTATATGTACACTATGGTTAAGGGTAATAACCAGAGCTACGTAACGATGACAGTAAATAAAGTTATGAATAAATCATAAAAAGGGAGGAGTGTAGTGGAGGACTTTTATTATGCTTTTATTTTCATATTATTATGTTTTATTTTTCATCCTATTTTTCATTTTTTAATAACAATCTGAAGCTCACAAATTGTGATTCATATGGAGATCATGTTTTTCTGCTAACGTACAGAATTATGCTCTTTCTGTCTTTTCAGCAAGTACAATGTCCAAGGAAGGACTTAAACATCATGTACCAGCATGTACTGTCCTTTATGATTATGTTTAACGGTCTTTGCTCTTAATCACTGACAACTGAAGGCTATCTTCTAAATGACGTAGAAACGGATGATTGTACGTGTTTCAGCATCTTACTATAAATGTGTCTTCAACCTTGTGATCGGGGCTCTTAGGTTTTTAAACTTCTTGCACCATGGGGGTGAGAGCCTATTCTGCAGAATATATAAAATTCAGACAAAGAAAATTCTGTCGACAGTGTGTCTGTGTGATCCTTGACTTTGACTCTTAGTGAGTATTATTTGATGCGGCTAAAATTCCACGACAATAATGGCGACGAGGATGCGGATTCCACAGCTGTAGACTCCAGGTTTGGGAGAGACTGACTGATCACCCCTGAGACAAGAGGTCTCGGGCTCCGTACCCCAGGCCTAAGGGAAGGGAGAGTCTCAACCAGTTCTGAAGTCAAGGCTGACGGAATCTGGAAAAGAACCGTTGTGGTGGCATCTGAATAGATAATACGGTAAGCGTTATTTCGTTCGTGACCATGGGTCAGGGTAATTCGAAAGGGAGTACAAAGTCAATGGATCTGGAAAATGGTGTGTATGCTCGAGTGATCAAATCGAAGGGCACGGGGGCGTTGGAAACCGTAAACATCTGGGAGAAAAGGTATAATTTTCCTCCTAAAGGGACACTGAGTGTAAAAGCACTCACTTTATTAAGGGAAAAGATCATTGCGGATGGCAGAGAAATGAGAGCACAGAGTAAGATAAGAACCAAGGACGAGCTGACTCAGACTAAGTCAGAGCTAAACATTAAGCAAATGTTTTTCCTACATCAGATTCATTACATGATGAACCTAACTTTCTTTTTTTTTTCCCCTCCTCCCTATGCACCTGCACGTACCCCACCTGGGGTACATTTCCAATTCACAAGGGTACCGCTTCTGGACGATGACCTCCAACCCCCTCCACAACGTCGCCCTCCACCACCACCTGCTCAACAAATTGCACAGATACAACAACCTGCTCAACAAATCGCACAGATACAACAACCAGCTCAACAAGCCGCACAGATACAACAGCCAGCACGACAAGCACCACCTTCTGCACCCCCGCCACCGCCGATGCAAGAACTGCCACGTGGACCAGAATCAGAGATCATCCACACCCTTGACAGCACTTTTGAAGAGGACAAAGATGATGTTCAGATAAAGACGGAGCGGGAGGCAAGGCCTAAGGAAAAAGCAGAGAAGTCGTTCACCAGAGAAACAGCTATCTTCAGCTTTTGCCAAGATAGGAGAATGGGCACAGCCACAACATAACAACGCAATTTCTCTTCGCAAGGACAACGCTCCCGAGAGAACGGGCAGCAGAGAGAATGAGAGAAGAGGAGAGGAGATCCGAAAGAAAATGTTTGCTGGTATTGCGGACAGAAAGGACATTTGAAAAACCAATGTTTCCATTTCCTGAAAACTAAAGGGACACCGGAATCCCAAGGGAGCACGGGAAACCTGCCGGTGTGTAAAGAAAGGGGCGACTGAAGCCAGGAGGGGGAAGGGGAGCATCGTACGGAGGCGGGTAAGTCCAATCTTGTTTTTTCTGCGGTTCAAATGCCATATTATCTGCTTGCTAATTCTGTTTTTTCTGATGTGTGTGAAAGGGAAAGAAACGCTCTATGCAATGAAGAACTTGCTTTGCTTGATGTTGAAAGAGAGGCATACTCTAAACTGCCTCTCGAAGAAATAATGGTTGAGGGACAGGCTATGTTATTTATGGTGGACTCTGGTGCGACTAACTCTGTCATACGCAAAGATGAATTCCCATTTGTCACCTTGAGTGGGCAGTTTAACTCATCTATGAGTGCTACGGGGCATATAGTGAGGGAAGAATTTACTGCTCCACTCTGTTGTATGCATGACGGTAACAAGTTTATGCATATGTTCCTTTTATCTGACGCGTGTCCGGTAAACCTCATGGGGAGGGATTTGATGTGTAAAATTAATGCTAGCATCTTATGTAACAACCAAGGCCTGAATATTTCTTGTTGGGATCCCAGAATGTCATCTATATGTATGTCTCTGTCTGTATATGTGTATGAATGGGCCTTTCTGAATGAAGAGTTGCATGCTGAAGGGAAGATAAGATTGCCACAAGCCAGCGAGGTCATTCCAGCTGAAAACATGCATTGCACAAGCTCATGTTGTTGACATAACAGAAAGAGAGTGGCAAGAGAGATGGTTTTCTGTAAAGACAGAGGGTTTTGACTTTAACCCATATATGCTGGAATGACTCATGGTGTGTGGCACTCGTTCAAATTGACAGAAAAGCAGGAACAAATTTTTGATTTTGACAATTCAGTACCCCACATCTCCATTGCAAAAAAATACTAGTCAGCCGTTAGAAAAAGCAGGTGAATTTGCAAAGGCCTGCAGCGAGGCTGTTGATTGGGAACCATTGGCAGATAGCATACAGTTCTCAGAGCAGTTATCAGCACACAGAAGAGATTATGCTGCTTTTTCATGGCTGAGAGAGAGAGAGTTGTAATACAGAAAGCTGTTTCTGCAGATTTCAACTCACAAAACAGTTTGTCAGTACACATGACGTGTGCTAGTATTGATTTACCGCAAAAAGTTCTTGACAATGTACCTGATTACCTGTGGGCTAAAGACAAGTATGATGTGGGCTTGATTAAAGGGTGTGAACCAGTAACTATCACCCCAAAGAGTGATTATAGACCATGTAAACCCCAATATCCTCTGAAAAGGGAGGCGCTTGAGGGGATAAGGCCAGCATTTTAGGCATTATTGGGATAATTATTCCCTGCCCACACTCACCTGTGAGAACACCCATTTTTCCTGTACAAAAGGTCAGGGATGCAGGTCAGCCCACAGAGTGGAGGTTTGTTCAAGATCTCCAAGCAGGAAATGCTGTGGTACAAGCAAGAGCACCTCACGTGCCAAACCCTTACACAATTCTCTCACAGATACCAGCTGATGGCCAGTGGTTTTCAGTGTAGTGGATATTTTCAAGTGCATTCTTCAGAGTTCCTGTCCATTCTGATAGCCAGTTTTGGTTTGATTTTACATTTAAGGGGTATAGCGAGAGCCGCACTATTTACAAACTCTGCATTGCATTGTTCATTACAGAAACTTGTGTTGGATGATGATGTTGCTTTATTGCAGTACGTGGATGACCTCTTGGTGCCAGCACCGACTCAGCAATCGTGCACAGACAACACCATACGGCTGCTTACTCATCTAGCTAAGGAAGGTCATAAGGTAAACCCTAATAAAGTCCAGTGCTCAGTCCAGAAAGTAACCTTTCTAGGATATGAAATTAAACCAATGGGTAAGTCTCTCTCTCCAAATGGAATAGAGGCAATAGCTAATATACCAAAACCCATCACAAAGAAACAAGTAATGTCATTTTTGGGAATGACATCATATTGCAGGACTTTTTATTGCTAATTATTCTGAGATGCAACAACCATTGCATGACATGATTTATGAGAAACCTTTGGCACCATCAGAGAAGGTAGAATGGACAGAGAAGGCTGAAAGGGCATTTGTGGAACTAAAACAGACATTACAGCAGGCACCCACTTTGGGGTTGCCAGATCCAAAAAAGCCTTTTATTCAAACTGTGGATGAAAGAAATGGCTGTATGACCTCTGTTTTGTTACAAGAACATGGTGACAAGTTGAGACCAGTTGCATATTTTTCAGGACGCCTTGATGCGGTGGCCAGGGGCCTATCAGGATGTCTCAGGGCTTGAACAGCGCACATCTCACTTGTCTGCAGCAAGATGGCTGCGTTATTCCTGTGCATTGTTTCAGATGTCTAATGTCACAGTTGAAAGATGTTCAGTGCTTAACCCGGCGACATTGTTACCTACACCTGATGAAGGTACACCACATTGTTGTTTGTCTGCCCTACGGGAAGTATGCACACCAAGGCCTGACCTTGCTGACACACCCATACCTAAATGCACCCTCACATATTATGTGGATGGTTCCTCTTCCAGAGATGACAGAGGCATAGATAGGATGGGGTGGGCAGTTGTGTCTGACTTTGAAGTAGTGAAATCCGGATGCTTACCACCTCAGAAATCTGCAAAGGTGGCTGAATTGCATGCACTAACACAAGCTTGTCAACTTGCTATTAATCAATCTATAACCATTTACATTGACTGCTGATTTTACTGACAGTTTCTCTCCTATAACAAATTTTACTCCTTTCTCAAATAGCTGTGTGCAAATGCAAAGCACACACCAAGGAACAGGACGTGATCTCCAGAGGAAATGCACGCACATATGCGGAAGCATCTCTCATGACTACTAACAAAAACGTTTCTCTTACACAGATTTCCCAGGAAAAGGAAGCCGAAACACCACAGGAGTCACTAATAAGCATGCAAACATTTTCTCTTCCAACAGAAATAGCTCTATGGAAATCGTGTGGAGCAACCAAAACTCCTGAAGGGATTTGGATGGGTCCAAATCAAAAACCTTGCTTACCTAAACATTTTTATTCCCATTTTGCTAGGTTGACACATGGGGACCACGGTGACATGCGATACTCTTCAAAATGAAAATGACATGTTGCAATATTGTATTTCTATGTCCTCTGTATTTCAAAATATCTCCAAAGCAGGTTAAATCAGCCCTACCCCGTCCAGTAGAAGAACCATTACACAACATCAAACCAGGGGATTACGTGGTGGTAAAGAACCTCAGGAGGAAATCCTGGAAAGCCAGACGGTGGGAGGGGCCATTTCAGGTTCTGCTGACGACTCACACCGCTGTGAAGGTCGCGGAGCGTGCCACATGGGTGCACGCTGCCCATTGCCGGAGGGTTGGTCCTGGACTGCAAGGTGTAAACCAAAGGGAGGACGGCTAGTCGACTGCTACGGACCACTTTTTCGTATTGGTGGGAACCACAGATACCTGTATACTGCAAGTTTATACGAAGAACGACACGAGAGAACTGCAACAGCTCACAAAGTATTGGAGGACGACTCCAGTATTCTGGGTTTGGTTTGGGTACACGCACACGACATCTTTAATGTGGGTAATCGACACGACGCTTCCAGCTTAATAACTGTAATTACAACACCAGCTTTGAGACCCCACATTAATTTAGACACTAAGATAATTTCATTCGAACAAGAAAGCAGGATAGCTTGGCACGACTGCACCGTGTGGTCCTACCAAACCCGAACCTACAAAGGAAATTAATCAACAAGGGCTCACAACCCCAACTCTAACTGTGCTCAGGGCTCACGACCCCAACTCTAACTGTGCTCAGGGCTCACAACCCCAACTCTAACTGTGCTCAGGGCTCACGACCCCAACTCTAACTGTGCTCAATCCGGAATCATCAAGGGCTCACGACCCCAACTCTAACTGTGCTCAATTTCTTCAAGAAAACGAACTATTTTTCTTCTTTCAAAAATGAGATTCATGATCATACTATGTGTGTGCATTTTTACTTTTGCAACTGCACAGAACTATATGTACACTATGGTTAAGGGTAATAACCAGAGCTACGTAACGATGACAGTAAATAAAGTTATGAATAAAGCATAAAAAGGGAGGAGTGTAGTGGAGGACTTTTATTATGCTTTTATTTTCATATTATTATGTTTTATTTTTCATCCTATTTTTCATTTTTTAATAACAATCTGAAGCTCACAAATTGTGATTCATATGGAGATCATGTTTTTCTGCTAACGTACAGAATTATGCTCTTTCTGTCTTTTCAGCAAGTACAATGTCCAAGGAAGGACTTAAACATCATGTACCAGCATGTACTGTCCTTTATGATTATGTTTAACGGTCTTTGCTCTTAATCACTGACAACTGAAGGCTATCTTCTAAATGACGTAGAAACGGATGATTGTACGTGTTTCAGCATCTTACTATAAATGTGTCTTCAACCTTGTGATCGGGGCTCTTAGGTTTTTAAACTTCTTGCACCATGGGGGTGAGAGCCTATTCTGCAGAATATATAAAATTCAGACAAAGAAAATTCTGTCGACAGTGTGTCTGTGTGATCCTTGACTTTGACTCTTAGTGAGTATTATTTGATGCGGCTAAAATTCCACGACACACGTGACCTGTTGAAAGTCCCGCCCTCTCTTCTACACAGCGTCTGAAGTTTGCATATTATATATTATTTCTCTCTCCAGAAACAACTCGCGTGCATTTTTATTTATGATAAGACTATAAAAGAGCGCGTGAACGCACAGTTCTATGCTGGTGAATGATCTCAGCTTCAGAGTGGATATTTGACAAGCTCCCTGATCTCTGCTTTAATACAGTTTTCAGATATTTCTCATCGTGATTGTTTATATGCATTTAAAACCAGCATTTTGAGGTGCTGAACGATATATCTTGTTGGGATGACACGCAGGTATTTTCGTTTATTATAGCTCAAATGAGCACGTGACGCGATATTCTTTTATGTTGCTGCAATGATCTCCGTTTCAACGCAGTAAGTGACGAGCCAACTTACCTGATATCTGCTTCAGTCCAGTTTGCTGACATTTCTCGTCGTGAATGTTGTAAATACCTCATTTTAAAGAGTTGAACCAACTTCATGTTGCCCTGTCACGCGCGTCCTCACTACGGCACGTGTGTCATTTTTATGCGTCTCATTTATCATTTCCTGAGAACTGCTTCAATCTAGTTTGCAACATTTCTCGTGGTGAATGTTTATATGCATGTTATCTCTCATTGTAAGGAGCTGAACCATAACTTACTACGACACGCCCATTGCGGCATTCTTTCGGCTTCTTGTTCACACAGAGGGTTATCCGTATATCTGACTAGGCCCTCTTTCCGGCAACGATCCCAGAAGATTAACGGGACGAGTTTGTGTTCACACAGACGCTTGTCTGGCAATTTTACGGGTATTTTCTGGGACCAAAGGTCTGTGTGAATGGGGTTAAAGTAAGATGTAATCCTGGATCAAATTTTTTTTCTTGGTCCTAGATCGACGTTTTAATCAAAGAAACCCCAGATTACCCTTAACTCAAACATTAACCAATTTTAACGCCTTAAATTAGTGTGAAATAATATACTAGTCAACATTTGAAGTGGATCAAAAAAGTTTATCAAAGTTGTCCTAAGACAAGAATGGGTATTAGGGATTGGTTTTATGTAAACTTTTTTGAATGGTTTTGATCCACTTCGAATGTTGACTAGTGTAGTTACATTAGGTAACATTAATCTAACAATCTTTATACTACATTTCAGACAGAAATCTTTTGAATTATTTTATTGAAAATAATGAACAGACCTTAAAGGATTTATTTAGTGATGATAAGCTTTTATCTTATACTAATTTAAAAGAAAAATTTCATTTAGAAGGCCGGGATCACTTCTGGAAATATTTACAGATTAGAAACTGTTTGGTGGCAAAGATTTCTATGGTTTTTAACTACCTAGACCCGTTCAAAAAGCATCTACATTTTACCAGCTCAGTTTAAGGACTGGTGATAAAAACTGTGAAAACTTGAGATTGATTTGGCAAAGAGACATTAATATTGACATAGATAAAGACACTTGGAACAGAATTCTATCATACAGTGGAAGGTTTATAAAGGAAGCAAGAGGCAAATTTATACAGTATAAGGTATTACATAGATATTATTTTACATCAGTGCAACTTTTTAGAATGGGTTGTCTGACGGATAATAAATGTTGGAAATGTAAAAAAGATACTGGCACATACTTTCACGCTCTCTGGCAATGTTCAAAGATTCAACGATTTTGGAAAAAAGTGTTAAAATATATTGGTAAATGTTTAGGATTTGACCTTCCATTTCCACCAAGAATATGTCTTTTAGGAGATAAATCTGAGATTCCTCAAATTAAAAATAAAGAGTTTTCCCTTGTTACATAGGTGTAATCACGGCATTACGTCAGATACTAAGATTCTGAAAAGACGCAATGTCCTTCAATTAAAATATGGACTGAATCCATTATAGAGAATGTGTCGTATGAAAAAATGCTAGCTAAAATGAATGGGAATCAGAAGGATTTTGACATGTTTGAGAATTTTATTCAGGCTGTTGCTTCATGAAGTGTGAATTTAGTTATCCTGCTGTGCTTTTAAATGAACTGCTATTGTTAAATGTTATTATACTCACTTTTGTTTGTGTTATTTTGTAATTGTAATTTTTATTTATGTAATTGTATACGGGTATGTTTTGTAATATATATATATTACAGGATCCTGTTTGTGGACTTCAGCTCGGCGTTCAATACCATCATACCTGAAATACTCAATGCTAAACTCTCTCAGCTTACTGTATCTCCTGCAATTTGTCAGTGGATCTCTAGCTTTTTGACCAATCGAAGCCAACATGTGCGGCTGAGGGACGTCACATCTGGATCACAGACAACCAGCACTGGTGCACCACAGGGGTGTGTCCTTTCCCCACTGCTCTTCTCACTCTACACAAACAACTGTACCTCTATAGACCCAACTGTCAAACTTATAAAATTTGCAGATGACACCACTATCATTGGGTTCATCCAGGATGGTGATGAAACCGCATATTGCCAAGAGGTTGGTGAGTTGGTGCTCTGGTGCAGTCAACACAACCTAGAGCTAAACACTGTGAAGACTGTGGAGATGGTGGTGGACTTTAGGAGGCACCCCACAGCGCTATCCCCCCTCACAATATCCAACAGTCCATTACAACGCGTAATTAGGACAGCTGAAAAAATCATTGGTGTCTCCCTGCCCTCACTCCAGGACTTGTCGGACCAGGAAGCGGGCAGAGAACATCATCAAAGACTGCACGCACCCGCATACACCCTCTTTAACCTCCTCCCTTCTGGCAGGCGCTACAGAACCCTGCGCACCAAAACAACCAGACATAAGAACAGCTTCTTTCCCTCTGCCATAACTGTACTGAACTGCAGTTAAGTGGCGTCAGCCACTCTATGTCCATTCACCACAGTGCATACTTAAAATTCTATATGCATCTTGCACTCATTACATACATACTTCTGTATATTTGTATATCTCATTTGTATATTATGTTAATAGGTTGACACTTGACATGTGCCTATATGTATATTGTTGTCTATTTTGTACAGTTTGTGTCTTATCATTATTGTCATGTATATTGGGTGTTCTTCTATCTATTGTATTATACGTTTAAATGTTAAAGTAATAGAGAGTATTTACAATCTACCGGAAACAAATTCCTTGTATATGTAAGTATACTTGGCCAAATAAAACTGATTCTGATATATATAAAAGAAAACCAATAAAAAAAACTTCATTTTCAAAAAAAAAGAAAATAATGGACAGTATTTTGTTACAGCGCAGCACAAGAATTTTAAATTCATTTCATTTTATTAAAAACCAGGAGACCCCCATAATTTATATTTTTGTGCTCTATAGCTCAACTCAAACACTGCTTATACTTATATTTGTGTTATGTTCCGCATGAAGCCACAAACAATCACTATCACACAATGAAATACCGCATATGGTTTTAAAAAGCACTTGTAACACATCTGTTTTTATCTGTGTCATTTAAGCTTTGTTAGAGCACACCAGACAGACTTAATAGATTTTATTCACATATTCAGTAAATTCAGTTTATGTGTTTATAATTTATTTAAAATATTAGTATTCGCCTGCGCATTCAGGTCTTAATGATTAATGGTTAACAAACTTGGCTTTCTGTCTTCAAAGGGAGCTCTGCATCGGAGCTCTGAACCTTCAGAGTGAGCGAACCTAAGGCCGGGACTTAGTTCTACCACCCCACAACAGAAATTGCACAGAGGAAGAAAGAGAGCAGTGAAGGAGGAGATGGGGAGGAGGAGTGATGCCAGAAAAATTGCAGCTGGACTCGGAGGCCTGAAGGCTGCCTTATACACTCACCTTAAGGATTATTAGGAACACCATACTAATACTGTGTTTAACCCCCTTTCGCCTTCAGAAGTGCCTTAATTCTACGTGGCATTCATTCAACAAGGTGCTGAAAGCATTCTTTAGAAATGTTGGCCCATATTGATAGGATAGCATCTTGCAGGTGATGGAGATTTGTGGGATGCACATCCAGGGCACAGAGCTCCCGTTCCACCACATCCCAAAGATGCTCTATTGGGTTGAGATCAGGGGCCTCATTTATAAAATGCTGCGTAAAAACCATCCTACATTTGATCTTACGATCATTTATCAAAAATGCGTACGTGTGATTCATAAACCGAACGTACGCGCAAAAAACGCGCGTACCGCTTTCAAATCTATAAATCACAAATGAACTTGAACATGTGCGCAGCCGAGCAGTTTCAGATCTCCGCCTTTAAATGATGCCTAATTAATGTCACAGACATATAAAAGAGCACTTCTCAATGTTTAAACCAAATTTCGAGCAGCAAGATTGGCTTATATTTCCAAAAACCTGCAGCAATCAGACAAGCAAAAGTGCGTACGTCTGCTCAGACCCTGACGTGGCGCTAAGCACTTTTCCATGTCAAAGACAGTTTTTATAAATATGCACTTTGCCGTGGATTTTTGCGTACGCAAACTTTACGATCAAATCTGTACGTACGCACGTTTTATAAATGAGGCCCCTGGTGACTGTGGGGGCCATTTTAGTACAGTGAACTCATTGTCATGTTTAAGAAACCAATTTAAAATTATTCGAGCTATGTGCATTATCCTGCTGGAAGTAGCCATTAGAGGAAGCTGTGCTGACTTGAGTGAACAGTATTGAATTCTATGCTTTCAATACGATCAGATGGTGTAAGCACTGTGCTTTTTGAAAAATGGCGTTAAGGTTTTTAAATTTTAGTTCAAAAGCCTGGTTATAGTGTTTAAGCAATTGAGAAAAACTGTAATGTACGCCTAATGCCCGTTCTCCTCTTTTAGTGTATTTGAACCATCAGTATAAACTACAATGCCTTTAAACAGGTCCACGGCTGTAATATTTCCAACTCAGTGATTATACTTTGCATTAAAACAACACTTGGCGTATAAAAAAACATAAAGTGTTTAACATAACAAAAGGAGTATAAAATAACAAACCACAGGTTTCTATTGCTCCCAAGGATTACATATAAAATTAGGTGTACTATCTGGCTTATAAAGGTTGGATAATTTGCATCTTATACAACAAGACACACAGCAGTTGTCTGCAAATCAGAATTTTCTTGTCTTGAATTATTCATTCATTCATTCATTCATTTGTATTACATTTTAAGTTATTTAAATTATTCAATTGTAAGCAGCCGCTTAGTTTTCTTAAGCCTCGGGGCCAGCCCTGAGTTGTAATAGTACATTGATGATTTCCGATCCTGTTCTTGAGTGGTGAACCCTTGTCTCCAAAGCTATTGAAACTAATGTAGTTGCATAGGGATTTCCCAAAGAAAAATGTGCTGTGATGATGTCATGTGTCATTAAATAAATGCATACTGCATTTCTAGTCAAACCTTTACTACAAATAATTCTTAACTACACATCTTAAACATGTTGAAAACTGGTTCACTTCAAATAAACATACAGGTTGATGCCACACTTTTTGATTGTCTACAATTTTAAGTGTGAACAACATGATGTATTCAGTCCCATGGACAGGGACTGTTTTGCAAAATGCAAAAATCAATACATACATAGAGATTATGAAACTGTGACAATTTCATTTTTTTTAAGAAATACAAGTAATAAAACAAATACACCCAAAATATCATAAAAAGTACATTTTCTGTTCATTTATTGAGAACACCGTTACATGCTTTAATAATATACTGTAACTGCTCTTACAACCGCAAATTCAGAACTTAATAAAAACATCAAAATGTGGCCTGTAGAATTTTCTTGAGGGTCCAGAGAAAATGTTCAGGGTAATCAGGCGTCTTCTTTCAAACCTATTGAACAGAAACATACGATTTAGAAAACCAAAACAGTGCTGCTTCGTTTTGACACAAACAGAAACATATAAAGAGTTGTAAAATGCCGAGATTATCTTTGTTCTTGAGGTTACACTTGTCTTTCCATCTGGATTACTTACAAATAACTACTCTTCTACATGCTCATATCTTCCATTCTCTAGGCATTCAACATATTATTGTAATGTAAATGTTCTTGTTAAAAAATGTCATTAAACATCATTAGCAGACATAGCAAATCAAGCTGATAGTTTCTGATAGGTCTATATAAGAATAGAACAGCATTCTTCCATCTTAGAAATATCTCAAAAATACGCCATATACTGTCTACATCTGAAGCAGAGAAGCTTATTCATGCTTTTATGACCTCTAGAATAGACTATTGTAACTCGCTACATGGGGGATATGCCATTCAAATCAGGTCAACAAGCTTCAGCTAGTTCAAAACGCTTCTGCAAGGGTACTTACTCGATCTAAGAAGTATGACCACATAAGCCCAATTCTGGCATCTTTACACTGGCTACCAGTTAAATATCGCATACAATTTAAAATATCACTAATCACCTACAAAGCTTTAAATGGCTTAGCACCCTCATATCTTAGAGAATTACTATCAGAATACAATCCATCACGCACACTACGGTCGCAAAATTCTGGCCTATTGATTATCCCTAGACTATCAAAAGTGTCTAAAAGTGGAAGATCCTTTTCCTACTTAGCCCCTAAGCTCTGGAATGATTTACCAACCGATGTCCGAGAATCAGACACAGTCGATCATTTTAAATCTAGACTTAAAACTTTTCTCTTCAACAAAGCATTCGCATAATTTGTCTAGTAAAGGTACTTAACTCGCAATAGTTATTTTTACGGAACACAGCACTCACGGTCATAACACAGACCAACCAAATAAATAAATAAAAACCTTTTCTGCATGAACACTTAAAAATGAATTGCATTAAATAGTTTGCCACCGTTTGCAACTGAACCTGCATTAACGACGACAGTGGGGCTTCCGGCCTTAGTCAAACGGTTTGGCACGTATGGTTGGGTTGAGATTTTGGTGCTTTCGTGTGTCTTGTGAATAGTATGCCATACCGACCCGTTTGCCACTGAACCTGCATTAACGACGACAGTGGGGCCTCCGGCCTTAGTCAAACGGGTTGGCACGTATGGTTGGGTTGCGATTTTGGTGCTTTCGTGTGTCTTGTGAATAGTATGCCATACCGACCCGTTTGCCACTGAACCTGCATTAACGACGAGAGTGGGGCTTCCGGCCTTAGTCAAACGGGTTAGCACGTACGGTCGGGTTGCGATGTTTGGCGTATTCTCGTGGTCTTGTACATGGTATACAATATAGACCCGTTTGCCACTGAACCTGCATTAACGACGACAGTGGGGCTTTAGGCCTTAGTCAAACGGGTCATCAGGTTTCATTTTCTCTTAAAGATCGGAAGGTGACCCTTATTTACCATATATACCTTCGCTTTGGGCCCCCAATTTGCTAAATCCTCAACTGTGGATAATATAATTATGCCGCAATAGTTAGTCTGTCTGGAACTAAGCTGAGTTAAACAACATCACTGTGTGACACTTCAATAAATATGAACGGCCACTACGCTAATACGATTTTGTTTTTCTCTCCCTGTCTCGTCCTCGACCCAGAGGACAACGAGACAAACAGACCCAGTCCCGGTAGATGTGAAAGTCGGCACACCTCTGATCTACTGGCCGTCCTTCAACATAATGCCCAGCTGATAACTGACCAACGATCACCGGCAGAACACGCTTAATCTCCGCTAAATCTCCTTATCCATTCTCCCAAGGGTTTTTCCCTCCTAGGACTTATTTTTCCTCGGATAAAAGCCCAGGTTTTTTTTTCTCCTAGGGGGTTTTTCGCCCCGGGGAGGCAGCCTTTTTGGGCTTTACTTAGCTTCCTCTTCTAGACGTTACTTTAGTAATACGTTCGCTTATAATATTGAGTCATAGCCGCAGCAAATTTAACTGCTTATGCTATCATGTATTTTGTAGTGCTATCTGTCGTTTTTATGTGCTTTTCACTGCTTCTATTTATGTAAAGCTGCTTTGAAACAATTGACTTTTGTGAAAAGCGCTATATAAATAAAATTGAATTGAATTGAATATAGTTGACTAAAACTGCTTCACTGGTCGCACTTAATGAAGAAAGATATCACTTTGTGGACGGTCCCTAGGCTTGTCACAGCACCCAGCTGGACATTCAACAGACATTCGCAACAAGGTAGGACATTACAACGATACTAGAATATTTTACTGATTGTGCAAAATATAGGTTGTAGGCAAGAGACTTGGTAATTAGAAATTGCTAAGATTAAACTTCTTGCATATCTACTAAGAAAGTTATTGACCCCAAAGTCTGAATGTATGAATATCAAACCTACTTTACCGCAGTGATTGGACACCCTTGCCTAATGCCGAGTTCAGACCGAGGGGCAACCTTCCTATCTCTCTGATGAAGCCAATACGGAAGTGATGTAAACTGCAATTCATCGACTGGCCGCTAGAGGCTGGCTCCAAAAGGGAGTCAATTCCCATAGACCTCCATGTTAAAATGCCCAACTTTACTGTAGAAAATAATATGTTTACAGCCTGGTACAAAAAGTGTTTTTGGTCTGTATAGCTAATTTTGCCCTTCATGACAACTGTGAGGGGGGTGAATTTTTTTGTAGCTCATCAATTTAAATGATATTAAGCCTTAAAGTTCTGCATAATTAGGGCGTTGCCACTTGAGTGATGGTTAAACAGCCACTGCTGTCACTGGAGTCGACCTTGGCGGGCATGGTTTCAGCAACCAGTTACCTCAGCTTCACCCATCTCCCGCCTCTTTACCCATGTTCGGATATCTGCGAGTGATGCGTGGTGACGAGCGGCCAAGTTGGCAACGGCAGACACCGCTACTATCTTTTTTACAGTCTATGGTTGACTGCATGATTTTCAAAGTAGTCGGGTCACAGATCTTTTCACACTGCGTGACTATCTGGGGTAGCGTTCAGTCGCTGCTGTTTTCAGACTGCATAATGGAGTGGGGACAGGGTGTTTCACATTGCATGACTTTACCATAGGAAGAATCGCCGACAACTTTGTCCCAGTCCGCAAACTACGTCTCACAACCAAACGAGAAGTGACGCGAAGGAAACAACGCAAGGTCACGCGTGCAAGACCGGATTTCTCACGTGAGACTAGGATTATTATTAAAAATGTTAGCCCTCAAGAAGCTTGGCTTACAAATGGCATGTGTGCTTATTTGCAGCAGAAAGAAGAAAAATAAATAAAAAATATAGCTGCAGGCAGCAATACCGGGGTCAAGCCGAAAGGGGACAGAATAAAGTAAATTTGAGTTTGGATGAGCAGTTTAAAGAACCTAAGGAAACCTTATGATATCGGATAAAATAATAAAAAAGTTATCAGCAAAAAAGCTGTTCTCATTCAGTGAGATCTCTCCATTAACAGTGTAGGAGCCAGATACCTGGGTATAGGGAATGTGGAGTTGACGTCACGCCGTGTGGCATTATGAGTAATCCGCCATATTTGCAGGATCGCCTCCTATCCCGCTGTATTTGAGTTAGTGTGTTGGAGGTTGTTTTTGTATTTTCTGTCGATATTTTAATAAACTTCGATATGTTTGGTCAGTACTGCTCGATCAAGAACTGCCACAGCGGGTTACACGATCGTTCAGGGAGGAAACTGAACAACGAAATACGTTTTTTCAGCTTTTATTTGGGGGAAATCGGTGGAGGAGCTGACGAAAAGACGCCGGATCGTGTGGTTGCCTGCCGCAATCAGGAGAAAAACTTTTACTTTTCAAAAAAAATCCCTGCATCAGCGAGAGTGTGTTTGCTGCAGTCATTCAGTAATTTGTGATTAATAAAAGCAGAACCACTTAAATTGTCTTGTTTTTATGCTAACACTGTCAAACTAACTTGTAAATGTGAATTATGTAACGTTATTTATTCATTTCTGATCAACCTCACCACATGAGTTATAAAAATAAATCTATAGACAATTTTGACGATTATAACAAATATTTTTTATTAAATGCAACTGCTCAAACCCACTGCTTGTGACTCTTTATTAAAATGACATAACGTTAGCTAAATATTTAGCATTTTCTTTGTTTTAATAACTTGGCCAAGAACAGAAGTGCCATCTTATGAACATGTGTTGATTCATTGCACAGAATACAACGGATATTTTTTTATAGAATCATTAAGATACTTAGGTATTAATACATTGTAAGTAAATGGCATATTTCTTTTAGCTGGTTTGCCAACCGTCATAAAACTCCGAAAGAAGAGTGTCATCTTACTATGAGCTTGAAGGGATTTATAGCTCTTAAAGTCCTGCAAAGTGTATGCACTCAATCCAAAAACAAGGTAATTGTTCTGGCTTTGCCTATTTTAGTGTTTTTGCTCCCCCTGCTGGTAGTTTTATATTCTGCAGAATAAATATGTTTTATTCAGTTTCCGGGGTTCTATCAGAACAACAAGCAAGCACATGGTAGCACACTCTTAACTTGCTGTGTCAGTCCATCAGATTAACAACGCTTATCGAGGCACTGTCTGTAAGTGGAGTTTGATTGTTCTTGATTATGTTAATATATTATGTTTATGATGTAGTACATGTAGTACATGTAGATATTTTCATGATATGGCATTGGGAAATTTACATTGTGTAATCATTTAATTGTCTTTGGTGAACATTATTGGATTAGACATTTCCTATGTGGCATTTTATTTATGAATTCCTTTTGTTTTATATTGTTTTACAGTTTTACACATTTATTCAGTAAATCAAAACGACGACTCCGGTGTCAAGACTGTTTATTGAGTGGATGTGTTTAGCTTGCTGGGTACGAAGCCAGTACAGTAAAAAGACAAGCTTCAAGTGCTGTTTATCATGGAAGCTGGATTTCACCTGCTATTTTCATCTACGGCATAGAGGCTAACACGACAACTGCAGAGTATCCACACAGTAAAATCTTTCACGCTCATATTTTGGACCAGTCATGGAAGATGACAAAAGTAATTCAGCTTTATCTCGACGTTCCGTGACTTCCAGCAAGTCCACGGTCAGCATAGCAGCGGCTAAAGCAACAGCAAAGGCAGAAGCTGCACAGGCAAGGGCCTCATTTGCAAAGAGGGAAATGGAAATTAAAATAGAGAAAGCTCGCCTTGAAGCGACATTAGACGTAATGTAGAAAGAGAGAGAGGCAGAAACTGCAATGGCAGAGGCGGCAGTCATGGAAGCCGCTGTTACAGATCTAGAGGTAAAAAGATCACATCATAGTACAACTATCCACCTTCCACAGCAAAGTCCTAGGCAACGTACTGAAGAGTATGTTAAACAACATAGTGAACCTAGTGACAATGTTCCAGAGAATCCAAAGCCTGAATTACCCCAAAAATTAGAGGATGATAGAGAGAAAAAACCTTCTTCACCAGTGTATCATGTTCTGTCTTCTTGGAATGCAAGTCAATGCAGTTGCAGTGAGAAAAGGCAGCAGAGTAAACCACCATATTCCCACTCTCCACATAGCTTCTCACACCATTCTAACAGTTCAGCTGCTTCCTTGCACCATCCTAGACGAGACACTTATCATCCTGCTCATCACTCTAATCACGATGCAGCCACATATGAATTAGCTAAGTTTTTAGCAAGAAACCAGCTAGTGACATCGGGGCTTAACAAATTTGATGACCGTCCTGAAAACTATCTGGCCTGGAAATCATCATTTCTCCACGCTACCAAGAGCCTTGAACTTACAGCAGGTGAGGAATTTGATTTGTTGATTAGATGGCTGGGGAGAGATTCAGCAGATCATGCCCGTCGGATTAAGTCTGTGAATGTGAGGGACTTACCTGCTGGTCTTGAACTCATCTGGGAGAGGCTAGATATGACTTATGGATCTCCAGAAGCTATTGAAAAAGCTCTCTTTACAAAAATAGAGACTTTTCCAAAAATATCTGCTAAAGACCATGATAAGCTTCGGGAATTAGGAGACCTGCTTTCAGAAATTGAAGCAGCTAAGAATGGCGGTGATCTACCTGGGCTCACTTATCTAGATACAGCAAGAGGAGTTAATCCTATTGTGCAAAAGTTACCCTTTGGACTTCAAGATAAGTGGATGATGCAGGGTTCACACTACAAGTACACTAAAGGAGTTTCTTTCCCACCATTCTCCTTCTTTGTGGAATTTGTGTGTGCAGAAGCAAGAGCGCGCAATGATCCAAGCTTCAATTTTACTTCGCTTTCCATAAACCCTGGTGGGAAGATCAGGTATAATGAAAGTCATGTTCCTAAACCTGTTTTAGTCCATAAAAAAGATGTAAAGTCCTTCTCTAATTTCTCTCATGCCAAAGAGTCTTCAAAGAGGAATCGACGAGGTTGAGAAGCAATGTCCAATACATCGTAAACCTCATCCTCTCAAGAAATGCAGAGGCTTCAGAGAAAAGCCATTAGAGGAACGAAAAAAGATCTTAAGAGAGCTATCCATTTGTTACAGATGCTGCTCATCTAACAAACATGTGGCTAAGAATTGTGATGTGCCAATTAAATGTTCTGAATGTGAGAGTGACAATCACCTGGCTGCTCTTCATCCAGGCCCAGCGCCGTGGCGTTCTAATTCCACACCTCCTTCACAGCATGGCGGGGAGGAAGAGGAGTCTTGTAGTGGAGATGTGTCATCAAAGTGCACCAAGATTTGTGGCAAAGGCTTTAGTGAGAAGTCATGCTCTAAAATATGCCTGGTGAATGTTTATCCTGCTGGCAGTCCTGACCTAGGGAGGCGGATTTACACCATTATAGATGAGCAAAGCAATAGATCCTTGGCCAGGTCAGAATTTTTTGACATGTTCAACGTGCAAGGAACTTCTGTGATGTACACATTAAAGACGTGTGCAGGAGTAGTCCAAGCAACTGGAAGAAGAGCTCAAGGGTTCATCATTGAGTCTGCAGATGGTGAGATCAATTTTCCACTTCCTACTCTCATCGAATGCAATAGCATGCCAGATAACAGAGATGAAATACCAACCGCAGTTGCTGCCCTGCATCACAATCACCTAAATGACATAGCAGACAAGATACCTCCAATTGATCCAAATGCTGAGATACTGCTTCTCTTGGGAAGAGACATAATAAGAGCACATAAAGTCCGCAAACAACTCAACGGTCCTCATTGAGGTCATAGTGGGAAACGTGTGTCTAGGAAAGTGTCACAAGCCCTCTCTGGTGAATTGCATGAGAACACACATCTTAGAGAATGGCAGACCAAGCTACTTCAGTCCATGCAATAATCACATTGTACTGAAGGAGACGTTTAATGAGAAAAGCCAGTTCCAGAACTCTAGCCTATCAAGCTGCAGACTTGGTCAGACAGTGTTTCAGCAGACCAAAGATGATAATAAATTTGCACCTTAAGTTGAGGATCAGTTATTCATGGACATCATGGATAAGGAATTCTTCAAGGACTCAAGTAACAGCTGGGTAGCACCATTGCCATTTCGTGAGCCAAGGAGACGCTTGCCCAACAACAGAGAGTATGCAGTAAGACGTTTCATGTCTCTTCGTCGCAACCTTGACAAACGACCAAAGATGAGAGATGACTTCACGGAATTCATACAGAGAATACTTGACAATAACCATGCAGAGCTAGCTCCTCCTTTACAGGATGGTCAAGAGTGTTGGTATCTTCCGTCATTTGGTGTGTACCATCCAAAAAAACCAGACCAAATACGAGTTGTATTTGACTCTAGTGCACAGTTTGATGGAGTATCTCTCAATGATGTACTGCTGTCAGGCCCAGACCTAAACAATAGCCTGCTAGGAGTCCTCATAAGATTTCGAAAAGGATCCTGTCGCCATCACAGCCGACATACAGCAGATGTTTCACTGCTTTATGGTCCGGGAGAACTGTCGTGATGTTTTACGCTTTCTATGGCATCGTGACAATGATCTGACTAAAGAGGTTGTGGACTACAGGATGCGAGTTCACGTATTCGGAAACAGCCCTTCACCATCAGTGGCAATTTATGGAATTCGCCGAGATGCCAGAGAAGAAGAGAAAGAATATGGCACTGATGTGAGGAAATTCATTGAACAAGATTTCTATGTAGATGATGCCTTAAAGTCATTTCCTACGGAGGAAGAGGCAATTGATGTGCTTAAAAGAGCACAAGAGGCACTAGCTGCTTCAAACCTCAGGCTTCATAAAATTGCGAACAGAGCAAAAGTAATGAATGCCTTTCCAAATGAAGATTTGGCTAAGGACATCAAATGCCTTGACCTCTCCACGGATGACTTACCTGATCAGCGAAGCTTGGGCATACAGTGGAACCTAATGTCGATACGTTCACATTCCGAGTGCCTGACATTGAAAAACCATACACACGTAGAGGAGTTCTGTCGACAGTGAATAGTTTGTTCGATCCCCTCGGATTCCTAGCCCCTATCACAAACCAGGGTCGTTCTACTATTAAGAGAACTCTCATCGCAGACACATGAGTGGGACACACCATTGCCTGAAAACAGACATGAAGAGTGGACACGGTGGTGTCATTCGCTGCAAGACCTAAGAAGTCTGAACATTCCACGCATGTATGTATCCATTCCTCTTTCTGAAGCCAAACACACTGAAATATGTGTATTCTCAGATGCCTCTATGAAGGCTATCTCAGCTGTTGCATACTTGAGAGCCTCAGATCAAAATGGTAAAACAGAGGTTGGCTTTGTTCTTGGCAAGGCAAGGTTGGCTCCAAAGCCTGATCTCTCTGTTCCTAGGCTGGAACTATGTGGGTGATTCTCACGAAAACTTGGTTTAAAAAATGTCAAGCATGAAAATGTAAAAATTGCTTAAATTTACTTTTTTTCACACCAGACATTAGAAACAAAGTCTGGAGTATATGGGAACATTAATTTAAAAACGTTTACTTATCATTTAACACTTTTTGTAACATAATTTCAAAAGTAAGTCCTAAAAAATCTCATTACCGCAACAGTCAGAAAACATCAACACTGTTAGAAAAGCTAATATAATTGCACATTTTTAAAAATGGATTATTAATAGTCATGCACAGTAAATTGAAATTCTGAAATAATATTTATTTTAAATTTAACGTTTTTTTTTATTTTTTTTTATTTAGCTCATATACCGCAACACCTTCCACAATTTGCAACTATTTTTTTTTATATTTCGAAGAAACCTGACACATTTTCAAAATGACATGACAAACCTGAAAGAACATAATTTGGAGATTCTGCACATGCGTTTAAAATCAAAGTATTATGCTTCTATTAATGAAATTAACATCTAATAAGTATCTGTTGCGGTAATGATACATAGGTTTCGGAAATGAGGTAAATTATTTCGGTAATGAGAATACATATACTAGCCTGAGATTTTGTTAAAAACAAATTATAAAGTAGAAAGTCTGATAATATTTACAGCATCATGCGTTGAAGTTCAAAACTGTTTTATTGTGTAGTCTTTGAAAAAAATATTATAGAAAAAACATGAGAACAGGAAGGCCTATATTAATATCCCTTTGTGTCATATTTAAGTCCCCATTTATGCATTTAACATACTGAAATAAGATGGTCTTGATGACATATGCTGCCTACAAATGCGAGCTCTGAAGGCTGCAGCCAATGTCAGCTGGATATCAAAAAACATTTGTGTAAATAAGATGAAAAATATTTCCTTGCTGGATATGATTTGGTCTTCTGACCTTTTATCATTCTGTATCTGTTTCCATTAATACGCGAGAGAGAGAGAGAGGCTGTGTCCGAAAGCTTAGACAGCTGACTTGTTGACTCGCTGCCTTATGAGACAATGACAATGAGAAATGCTTTAGGACAGACTTCAAAGGCAGCAAAATTGAATTCAGGTTAAAATGTAAGCAGCCCTCTCTATGTTCCGTGATGTCGCAAATCTGCTTGTGGTGCGGAGGTCTGATGGACCCACTCTGTGTGCTCTGCTTGGGGCTTCTCCACCTAAAGGCGGCAATTGTTGGCTCAGGGTGTCCCTTATTGTGAGGATCTCCCGATGAAGGTGCTCAGGACCCGGCTCAACATCGCCCTTTGATGTTTCTTACTGCAGTGTCCCACTGCCGGCAAAGAGCCGCAGGTGGTTGTCCTCCCCTCTCTCACCACTTCAGTTTGTCGCCGAGAGCCTGTGTCCTGAACCGGGAGCTGCCATGTCTGTTTCCTTTGGGTTTCCAGCGGAGGAAGATGAGATGTCTCTGAGAGCGTTGGACGGAGACTGGGACCAGGCTCCACGTGGTGCATCAGCCACACAGCCCTCCTTCTACAAGGAACTGGTGCGCATTCTCTTCAAAGCCTTGCAGGACTTGGAGATTGAGTGGAGCACCCCACAAGATCCCCAGAGAAGCAAGCTTGACTTTTGTTTTCTTCACTCGGGCCGCCCCGCTGCCGCTCGGAGAAAAGTCACCAAAGCGTGGGCTACCCCTCCCCCCATTTTTTTTCTTAGGTAGGCTACCTGTGTATTCCCCCCATCAAGGACGCTGTGGCTGCTCACCTCTGCCCCTTGTCCACTTCCTTGGATGGTGTGGCACAGCTTTGAGGATAGTGAAGCCTCATGACAGCACACCTGTCCGAAAAAGCATACCCGCGCCGGGAGAGGCTCTGTCTGCATTGCACACTATGGCGATCCTACAGATCTTTTAGGCGCAGGTGCTTAAGGCTCTGGATGAAGGCAGCACGGATCTAAATACCTTCAGGGATCTGAGGATGGCTACGAATTTCACGCTAAGGGCCACGAAGACCACTCATGGTGCTCATGCACAGTCACGCCCATTTCTCTATCCGGCCTGTTTGGGGACACGGTGGCCACAATCACGGAGCATTTCTCGGAAGCGGTGAAAAGCTCTAAGGCTATGAGCCACTTCCTACCTCACCACCCTGTGTCTCATGGACCAGAACCGGTGGTGCATCGCAAGAGTCCCGGGCACAAATCCTCCAGTATATGATGCAAGAAACCGGGTCCTGGGGGACTGCCGTCCGGAACGAAGCCGTGTTCCTGACAAGAGTGCTGTGAAGAAGAGAACGCTGAGCGGCGGAAAAGAATGAGAGTCTCGTTGGATGTCCCCCTGGCTGTTGCGGGCGACGCAGGGACTTTATGTTGAAATGTTTGTCTTTTAAATGTAATAAAGATTGTTATTTTGTCAAAAACAGAGCATTCTTCTCTTCAGTTGGTTTTGTGTTGCTCGCCTCACATAAGCGTCTACAACACGCCCCCCCAACTCTCGAACACAACCCACATGCTGCGAAGACAGCGGAAAGGGTTAATGCACAGTCCTAATGAATTGTGCAAAAACCCGCTTTCTGTAACAGCGCTGGGCGCTTATAGGCCATCCTCTCTGGTGTCTGTGACTCACGCACTGCGCAGAAAGGAGGTAGTCTCCCTTTGTCCCTCGCCCCCACGCAGCAATCTGACGCTGCAGACAGCGCGCGTTGTGCGGTCGCAGGGAGCTGAGATGCAGGCACACATGGGATCCAACTTTGTGGATCTTGTGAAGCAACTGCTGTTGCAGCGCCTAGACGCGTGGCGTGCCATCGCTAGGTTGTCTTTGATACCTGAAAGTGGAAAGAAAGCATTACATTAAATTAGCATGTCTCACAACATTGGAAGAAAAAATGTATGTACACATCATAATATATTATAGACTTGTTGCGTTGTGTTGTGTGTGTGTGCGCCATGTACATTTCCTAACACTGTAGTGTGTTTTTTGCTAAATACACCTGCTAGTAATATCTCCAAACCTAACCTCTTTCTCTCCTTCCTTCTGTGCTCCTCGAGCCATTCTGGGTTGTTGTAAAGTTTCTCCCTGAACTTTGTCAAACTGGCCTTTGCTTAAGTTTTTTTCTCACTTGCTGATTGTCTACAATGAAGCATCATAAAGCAAAATATCAACAGTTATTACATTTTAAATTTGTATTTAATTCATAAGATATATTTAAAAGTAATAAACAATATGCTTAAATTCTCATTTCCGAAACAGAAGTTCTCTTTACCGCAACTGCTATTAAATAATTGCGGTATATGAGAATGGTGTTGCGGAGGATGAGGTACCCCAGTATGTTTTGCTAAAAATAGAGAAGCCATGAAGGCTTTGCTCATTTTTTATTCAGTGCATATAATTAGACTTTAATAAAGAACATTTTCATAAAAAAATTGTAAATCAAAAATTTTTCGAAATGTAGAAAACTACCTGTTTCGGTAATGATAATCAAAATGTTGTGTAAGCATTCTGACAAGAGAATATTTCAAATTTAACTGGAAAGATATAAATAGATGATCTTACCTGGTAGCCATCTTGAAGTAACTGGTCCATGTGCTTGGTCACTCAAAATCAAACTTTATTAAAATTATGTATGTGTGCTTAAACTGTTCTCAAAAAGTGTTGCGGAGGATGAGAACATCAGGCACGGACACAACATTTTCCTAATTTTTCTTCATTATTATTATACATGAATATTCAGTAAATTATTTTTCTGTCATCTAAAGTAGTCTAGCAAAACATCAATTTATTTTTTTTCTAAATATTTTTGTGTTAATTTGTTTAAATTACAACATAACGCATGTTCAAACATAGCCGGACGCATTGCGGTAATGAGAATTTAAGCAGAAAATGAGATAAAATTGACAAATTGTATATTCTTATGTTAAAATCACACATTGTGCAAGCTAGAACACAGTATTGTGTTAATTCTGATGCTTTTTAATATTACTATATTACACATTTTATATCTAAAATCATTAGTGCCGTGGTGTTTCAATGGTTTCGTGAGAATCACCCATGTGCTGCAGTCCTGGCTGTCGAACTGACTGAACTCATTACAGAAGAGATTAATCTAAAGCCAGATGGTATAAGGTTCTACACAGATAGTAGAGTAGTGTTAGGCTACATCTATAATGAGTCAAGACGGTTCCATGTATATGTGAGCAACAGAGTGCGGCACATTCTGCAGTCTTCTCAGCCTGAACAATGGAGGTATGTTTCCTCTGAGCAAAATCCTGCCGATCATGGCTCTCGTTCTGTTTCATCTTCCAAACTTGAGGCCACTACCTGGCTCACAGGACCTTCATTTTTGCACTGTCCATCAGAGCAACTCTTTGATCACCCAAACTCATACAATCTTGTTGACCCAGAGGAAGATGTTGAAGTTCGCCCAGAGTTTAAAGTCTTGTCTACCCAGATCGAAGTGAATCAGTTAGGTACCAAAAGATTTGAGCAATTCTCAGACTGGAGAACAGTCGTCAGAGCTGTAGCACGGCTTCATCACATTGCTCATTGTTTTACAGGACCAAGCAATGATAGTCGTTGCACTGGTTGGCATTGGTGCTCAAAGGGCTTATCTGTAAGCGACTTCCTGAAAGCAGAGGAAATCATTATCAAAAGTGCACAACATGAAGTGTAGGCAGATGAGCTGAAATGTATCACTTCTACAAGTGAAATTCCGTCACATAGTCCACTTTTGAAGTTGAATCCAATCATCGATGGCAATGGTTTGTTAAGAGTTGGTGGACGCATCAGACAAGCAGAGCTAGGAGATAAGGAAACAAATCCCCTCATTATCCCGGCTCACCATCACATCACAGTCCTACTGGTCCGACATTTTCATGAACGTGTGCAGCATCAGGGCAGACATCTTACGGAGGGCACCATAAGATCCAATGGTTTTTGGATAATTGGGGCTAAACGATGCATTAGCAGTATTATCCGTAGGTGTGTTACATGCCGTAAACTAAGAGGCAAGATGGAGGAACAACAAATGGCTGACCTGCCAGCTGAAAGGCTACAAATGGATCCACCCTTTTCCTTTGTCGGCCTCGATGTTTTTGGGCCATGGGAGGTGATCTCACGCCGCACAAGGGGTGGCCAAGCTAATAGCAAAAGGTGGGCAGTGTTGTTCACTTGCATGTGTACCAGAGGAGTTCACATAGAGGTGATTGAGTCAATGACTTCCTCAAGTCTTATTAACACTCTCAGAAGATTCTTTTCTATTAGAGGTCCTGCCAAGCAGCTGCGCTCCGACTGTGGGACAAATTTTGTTGGTGCCTCTAAAGAGCTTAACATGAGTGAGAATGAACAAACAGAGGTGAGAGAATACCTACTTGAGCAAAGATGTTCCTGGGTTTTTAACCCACCACACTCTTCACATATGGGTGGTGCCTGGGAACGTATGATTGGGATGACAAGGCGAATTCTGGATTCAATGCTCTTGCAAAACAAGTACTCACAACTTACTCATGAAGTCTTAGTGACATTCATGTCTGAGGTCACAGCCATCATTAATGCACGGCCTCTCGTCCCAGTCCGGTAATCTCCCAACTCCACAAGAAGATTTCAGTAAGAAAGACATGATCATATGCCAATGGAAACAGGTTCAAACATTAGCAGAAACATTCTGGAATAGTTGGAGGAAAGAGTATCTCGGAACACTTCAGAATCGTCGCAAGTGGTTTCACAAACATCCAAACATCAAAGAGGGTGACGTTGTACTGCTCAAAGACAAACAAGTCAAAAGAAATGAGTGGCCGATGGGGATAATTGTGGAGGCTGTTCCCAGTTCAGACGGTATTGTGAGGAAAGTGGAGGTGAAAACTGTTCAGCATGGGACAACAAAAATCTATCACAGAACTATATCTGAGTTAGTATACCTCGTGTCTTCAGATCAGGCTGTTTAATCTAGTAATTGCTAGTGTATATGGTATCTTTGAGATACCAGACGGGGAGTGTTGTGGCTTTGCCTATTTTAGTGTTTTTGCTCCCCCTGCTGGTAGTTTTATATTCTGCAGAATAAATATGTTTTATTCAGTTTCCGGGGTTCTATCAGAACAACAAGCAAGCACATGGTAGCACACTCTTAATTTGCTGTGTCCATCAGATTAACAACGCTTATCGAGGCACTGTCTGTAAGTGGAGTTTGATTGTTCTTGATTATGTTAATATATTATGTTTATGATGTAGTACATGTAGTACATGTAGATGTTTTCATGATATGGCATTGGGAAATTTACATTGTGTAATCATTTAATTGTTTTAATAATCCATTATTGGATTAGACATTTCCTATGTGGCATTTTATTTATGTATTCCTTTTGTTTTATATTGTTTTACAGTTTTACACATTTATTCAGTAAATCAAAACGACGACTCCGGTGTCAAGACTGTTTATTGAGTGGATGTGTTATGCTTGCTGGGTACGAAGCCAGTACAGTAATAATAACAGATATGTGAGCGGATGTAGTGCGTCTGGATCCGTAATCCAGTCATGGGCTGCTAAATCATATGGGTCTGTTGTTTATTTGTCCAAATGAAGTTTTTTGGCAGTAGCACTTACAACCCCAAAACAGAAAAAGTTGGGACACAGTAGAAATTGTGAGTAAAAAAGGAATGGAATAATTTACAAATCTCATAAACTT
Source organism: Paramisgurnus dabryanus (assembly GCF_030506205.2). NCBI lineage: Eukaryota > Metazoa > Chordata > Actinopteri > Cypriniformes > Cobitidae > Paramisgurnus > Paramisgurnus dabryanus. The sequence continues at coordinate 20,331,634 of NC_133348.1, read as the reverse complement.
ATATTTTATTCACAGTACAATATAGATAACAAATTAAATGTTGAAAGTTATACATTTTGAAATGTCATGCCAAATATTGGCTCATTTTGGATTTCATGAGAGCTACACATTCCAAAAAAAGTTGGGACAGGTAGCAATAAGAGGCCAGAAAAGTTAAATGTACATATAAGGAACAGCTGGAGGAGGACCAATGTTTAGGAATAGGAATGTTGTCCTATTCTTGTCTAATACAGACTTCTAGTTGCTCAACTGTCTTAGGTCTTCTTTGTCGCATCTTCCTTTTTATGATGCACCAAATGTTTTCTATGGATGAAAGATCTGGACTGCAGGCTGGCCATTTCAGTACTCAGATCCTTCTTCTATGCAGTCTTGATGTTGTAATTGATGCAGTATGTGGTCTGGCATTGTCATGTTGGAAAATGCAAGGTCTTCCCTGAAAAAGACGACGTCTGAATGGGATCATATGTATCTAGAACTTGGATAAACCTTTCTGCATTGATGGTGCCTTTCCAGATGTGTAAGCTGCCCATGCCACACGCACTCATGCAACCCCAAACCATCAGAGATTCAGGCTTCTGAACTGAGCGCTAATAACAACTTGGGTTGACATTGTCCTCTTTAGTCCGGATGAAATGGCATCCCAGTTTTTCAAAAAGAACTTCAAATTTTGATTCGTTGGACCACAGAACAGTTTTCCACTTTGCCAAAGTCCATTTTAAATGAGCCTTGCCCAGGGAAAACGCCTGTGCTTCTGGATCATGTTTAGATATGGCTTCTTTTTTGACCTATAGAGTTTTAGTTGGCAACGGTGAATGGCACGGTGGATTGTGTTCACTGACAATGTTTTCTGGAAGTATTCCTGAGCCCATGTTATGATTTCCATTACAGTAGCATTCCTGTATGTGATGCAGCGCTGTCTTAGGGCCCGAAGATCACCGGCATCCGGTATGGTTTTCCGGTCTTGACCCTTACGCACAGAGATTGTTCCAGATTCTCTGAATCTTTGAATGGTATTATGCACTGTAGATGATGATAACTTCAATCTCTTTGCAATTTTTCTCTGAGAAACTCAGAAAACTATTTTTCGCTGCAGCATTGGGGGAATTGGTGATTCTCTGCCCATCTTGACCTCTGAGAGACACTGCCACTCTGAAAAGCTCTTTTTATACTCAATCATGTTGCCAATTGACCTAATAAGTTGCAAATTGGTCTTTCAACTGTTCCTTAAATGTACATTTAAATTTTCTGGCCTCTTATTGCTACCTGTCCCAACTTTTTTTGGAATGTGTAGCTCTCATGAAATCCAAAATGAGCCAATATTTGGCATGACATTTCAAAATATCTTACTTTCAACATTTGATATGCTATCTATATTCTACTATTAATAAAATATAAGTTTATGAGATTTGTAAATTATTCCATTCCTTTTTTACTCACAATTTCTACAGTGTCCCAACTTTTTCTGTTTTGGGGTTGTAGTTTCTCCCGATAGGGTCCCTTCTCTTTTTCTTTCAAACTCCTCAATTTTGTCGGTTCTTCTTCAAGTTTACCTAGTTTTAGCTTAACACACCCACAATTAAATGGCATAGCGGTCGGCGGTGCCTCTAAACAATGGCGCCCACGTCCCATAATGCAACACTGCGGTGATGTACATTAACATTCCCTATTACAAATTTAAAAATGTTTTAATTTATTCAAAAAATATTATGATTTAAATGTATAGAGTTATCTTGTGTTTGTTTATTGTCTGGACTAACCTGTGAATTAACTTGCTCCTCCTCTTTGACGCGTCACTAAGCGCGTAAGTGCAAGTGTTAATGGCCAGGCCAGTTGATATTGTTTGTGAGACGCAGGTTAGAGGGTGTAGAGTAAAAATTCTTGAATGGCATGCTTACACCACCTTAAGTTTGTTTTTTCAGATATTTTATTTTGTATTTTTGATGGAAAAGTAAACCGGAGATTGTAAGCGAATAAATAACTTTAATTCATGTTACGACTGCATCTCTAAGCGTGCTTTATGGAAAGAACATGCACATTTTAAGATACTCCAATCATTTTAAGGGGCTAAAACAAATTTGTTAAAGATTAGCCTTTACAAACTGTGTGTCAAAGCACAGGTCACAAAATGTTACAGTGGCGTTTATGAGTCAAAAGAGCCAACCCTCATGTCTGTACAGTTTTCTGATGCATAGAAAAGCCTTTGCAAAAACGGTTGAATCAAAAGAGCCCATCCTCATGCGTCTACGATGTTCTGATGCAGAGAAAAAGTTCTCGCAAAACGGTTGTTAGGATATTCTCATTGGTTACCAGGGAATGAATTAGTATCCACCAAAGATTATACTTCAAGCAATGAAAGGAACAATCTATGATGTCTCATAATTTTGAATGAAACTTTGCAGTGGTTTTTAGCAAAAATAGCCATTCACTAGGTGGCACTATGAGAAAATCGTTCATGCAACCTCAGGTCATGACTGAGTTACATCTAGCTAATTTTATGACTATACACTTTAGTTTAGTGAAGAAACAGTTGTATGACCATAGAGATTGCTTGATATCAAAGGTTTTGTTCAATTATGAGGCCAACTAGTGGTGCAAGTATACAATTTTTTTGTGTGGCCTCAGACTCTGATCATACATCAGCGTATCAAATCTCCCGTTTCTCCCGTTTCGTTGCAAAGTTATAACCATTTGTGTGTAAAAAACACAAAATTTCAAAGTAATTTCTTGTTTTTTGCAATTTTCGGCCAATTCTGATGGACATTTTAATACAACGCCAATAGAGTTTTTGTTCAGAAGGTAATGTAATGTTCTTCCTATGGTGTTTCGAGTCGATCAGAATAACGCTCGCGGAGATATTCGCGCATGTTTTTTAAGTGCTATTTTGCTGTGCATGGCTAACTGTAAGGCGAATTGTGGCATGTTTGGTATGGTTGGACTCGGCGACTACTCAGGACTCCAAGGAAATAAGTCCCGTCAAAATACGTCAATCACAGCCAAAGTTATAAGCGTGTAAACATTCGACTTTCCACTAGGTGGCGCTGCAACAAAACTGGTCATGCCCCCTCAGTTCCTAACTTGATACAGCCTCAAATCCATTTTTTAGCGCTCTACGTAAAATTTGTTGACGTGGTTTACAGAAACGGATTGACAAATCGACAAGAATTCCATAACTTTTTGCCTTGAGGGTATGTAGATGCTACATACCGATTTTCTTGGCAATCGGGCAAAAGTATATATGTAGTGAGTGAACAACAATACAACTGGTAATTAATTTATCTTGTGTCTAGTCCACACGGACACAGGTATATTTATAACCGGAGTTTTCCCTAAAAATAAATCCCGTCCACACATGCTCGGTTTAAATTAAATATCCATCCACACGATAAAGCAAAAGCACGCTATCAAGCGCTGTCAAGAGCATGCCACACCAGCAGGCGGGGATATAAACCAAATCGTGTTCCGCAATATAGTGAGATAACTGAGCATCTATCTGTATACATGTTAGAAGCCCTGTTAGCACAGTTATTATTAGCAAGATACGTCAGCCATTGCACAGAATCATCAACAAAGCAGTCAGCTGCGCACAATCTTGATGAATGAATGATTTGATGAATGATTTATTTTATTTCAGACTGACAGTCAACACAGTTGAGCTAACAAGCAACCAAATATATGCTTCAGTCTGAAACAGGTGTAGGCTGAAGCCCTTGCTTATAATGCCTACCCTTTTTAAACATCATATTTTAACAACATAAAAATAAAATAATAAAAAATAAAAAAAATGTATTACCCTATACCATGTTATCAATCAAATACTGATAAAATTATAAACATTAATTTTGCATATGCATACAGTTTCATAATCCAAAATTCAACAAAGCAACTTGTTCAATTATCACTCTTTAACTAGTTTCATATAGTTTCAGTGCATTATTTTTAAATAATTTCTTTAATTTACTAAGTGTCCCACATTTTTTTAATTCATCATCACAGTTGTTCCATAGATTTACACCTTTTACCGACAGGCAATGGTATTTTGCGTTGGTCCTCACTTGTTTCTTTTTAAATACACAATCTCCTCTTAAGTCATGTTGACATTCTCTTACTGTAAACAACCCTTGGATACTTTCTGGCAATTGTTGTTTTTTTGCTTTATACATGATTTGTAATGTTTTTAGTTCTACTAATTCTTTGAGCTTTAGAGCCTTTAATTCAATAAATAAGGAGTTTGTTGGCTCCCTATAGTTGGTTTTTTTCACGATTCGTATTGCTCTCTTTTGCAGTTGAAATATTGGATTGATATTTGTTTTGTAAGTATTTCCCCATACTTCCACACAATAATTAATGTATGGAAGCACTAGGGAACAATACAGTGTATATAATGATTTTTCATTTAAGAAATCTTTAACTTTATATAATATTGCAACAGACTTTGAAATCTTATTCTTAATATTAGATATATGGGGCTTCCAATCTTGACGTCAAACACAGTGGATAAGGGCGCACACTCTGACGTCGCAAGGCAAAACCCCCGGTTTTACTCTCTACACGACACCACTGTAACCGGGGTTTCTTAAAAGCTCACCCAGGCCGGGGTTTTCAAATATGCTCGGTTTCAGTGCCCTGATACTGCGGTTTCGTGTGGACGAACCGCGTGAAAAAATTCACGGATTCTAAAAATGACCGCTTGAGGGCGCCTTATGTTTGGTTGCTATAATACAAGTAGAGTTGCCATCTTTGTAACTCTGATACGAGACAAAAGGTGGTCTGCCGCAGTAGTTCAGGTATGGTTTTGTGTGAATATACAGTCTATTGTTTTAAGCCATTTGTCAATATGATAGCTAATCTCCTAATTAAATATTTTATAACTCACATGCCTTGGCAACAGTAGGTCTATTAATTGTCTATTAATAAACCTACTGGTTTAATTGAACCATTACCTTTACTATCTGTATAACAACACTTGTGACTCCTGAACTAAGGGTTGGAAAACATCATGTTAATCTTACGTGTGACAAAATGAAAATAACAGAATCTGTAAGCTCAACATCAAATACAAATAATTCAAACACACTTACGAGCTGTGAATCAGAAGTGCCAGAATCTCATATAAGTTGAAAATGCCTTGGGACATTTCAGATTGAGGCGTTTTAGGGAAGTCTGTCTGGATCAGTGATCCTTTAGAACAGCTATATAACCCACTATAAAAATAAATCATGAAATCGCATTGTAATTAAAGTATATCGATTGTTTTTGTTGATTTTGCATTCTAAAGTGTCGTAATCAGCACTGCTGCTGTTCTTGCTTGTTTGACTTCATGTGGTGCCGCAAGAACCAACAAGTGGATGACATCAAAGTACTGCATGGGCATTTTAATTACAGTCAGTCAATTAACCCCAAATTACAGGACGTCCCGGCTAATATAGGCATAGCTGCCAACTCTCACGCATTCACCATGAGACTCATGCAATTGACCCCATTCTCACGCTCTCACGCCACACATCCATTTTCTCACGCAGGCTCGTGCCCACCATTGAGATTCACATTGAGTTTAATAAAAGACATTAAATAATTGCCTAATATACCTAACTGTAAATACTGTAAAACGCCTATCTCTATCTGGCGTGCCTCAATCAGCATAAAGCGCTCGTCAAAGTCAAAATGATGCGAAGGCCAATCAAATCAAAGAAGGTGGAGTTATTGTTTACAGATGCCGGAGCGCCAGCTACAAACTAGAGCGAGTGCGCGGCTGCGGGCTGGTGTATGGGAAGCCAATCGACTTACTCAAAAGAAGGACGAAACGGCGCCACTCGATTGATCCGCGCTGCGCGGACCAATTATACGCGCGGCCCAATGGACAGAGCCGCGCGACTGTCTGGATAGCGCAGAGATGAGTTGTTTACTTGCGCCACCCGATGGATAGCGCAGCGCTGACCAGTTTCATCAGAGCAGCGCGACCCACTGGGAAGCGCAGCGCGACTCTGATGGAATAGACTCGATTTACCCACAATTCTCTGCTAGTATACAATTTATTTCCAGTTTAAATAACCATTTTGTTTATTTTGCCACAAGACAACTTAATTTACTAATGCATAAGTTAAAACAGCATCTAAACACTTATCAGCTTGATTGGTATAATCGGGTAACCATAAATAACAATTTCTTCCTCTTGGTAGTTAATTTAATAGAGGTGACCACACGTCTGACGTAAATTATCTCTGTTTATTATTATTTTTTTTATTTTGTGTTAAAGATATGCACGAATTCTACTATTCTGTTATTTGACATTAATAAAAATGATAACAATATGAATGGCAATGATCAACGATTTTTTAATCTACATGTAGTGCTCGTTTTATATTTATAATATCTTATATGGTGTTCTGAGTCCGTTTAAACACACTTCTAATGCTGCTTTGCTTCGTCATTTGTATACTTTATGCATTGCAGTTACATTTATTTAATTATTTAATTTTTGTAATAATTTTTAATGATTTAATAATGACATTATAGCATTATGCAATTGTTTTGCATATATTTTTCTGGTAGTGCCAGCTGCATTTCTTGACATATCAGGAAATGTGGGTTTGCAAGTTACTTTGGTTTGTTAGTCCCGCACTGATAAAGTGACATAAGCTGTATTTGTTAATATCTCAACTGTTCCCAATAAACAAGCACTATAGACCATTTTGCAAGTCGTAAACAATTGGTCGAAGCTCTTCGTGTTTCAGTTTTTTAATACGTTGGGATAAAATACAACAACCAAAATAACTGAATCAAAAAGTTAAACAAACATCTTTAAGATATATGTGAAATAAAGAAAACAGTTACAAACTGAGACAGGAAGTGTTTCTGGACCAGCGTTGTTTACATCTTGCAAAATGGTTTAAGTTGCTTCTTTGAGAGAGGGAGTGGAATTCGCACAAGTTGCCTGCCAATAAATAAACAGTCGAATAATTATACTTTTTTTTATCTTTAATATTTAATAATTCTAGTTTTGTCCCACTAGCAGAGAATTGTGGGTAAATCGAGTCTATTCCATCTGAGTCGCGCTGCGCTTCCCGGTGGGTCGCGCTGCACTGTTGAAACTGGTCAGCGCTGCGCTATCCATCGGGTGGCGCAAGTAAACAACTCATCTCTGCGCTATCCAGATAGTCGCGCGGCTCTGTCCATTGGGCCGCGCAATGCGCGCATATAATTGGTCCGCGCAGCGCGGGTCAATCGAGTGGCGCAGTTTCGTCCTTCTTTTGAGGAGATCGGCTTCCCATAGTGGTGAAAGAGCAACGCACGATGTAAGTAGCTAAACCAGTGCCCGCAGTAGGCTACTGACACTTTTATATTTTAGCGTACCTTCACTGTCTTTTGCGTGCCACCACTTCTCATGTTGCTGGTACTTTGCTGCAAAGAGTCGAACCAGTCGAACACACAAAGCGTCAAGGTCTGGATGAAAAGCAGAGACTTGCCCGGATTCCAATCACGCAGATACCCTCAGAAAACAGCAATTTTAATCAACCATCACTCGGGTGTGCATGTTTGCAAGCAGTACAAGCCTGCGTGATGTTTGCTGTGACAGTTTTTAATAAAAGAGAAAAAGTCAATTGATATTTGACATCTATAAACAATAATATATACGAAATATCATGATATGGTCTTGACATGCACATTATCTGTTGCTTTAGTTTAATATAAACTACTCATTTGGTTTATTTGATTGTGACAGTCCCTCTATCACCAATCACAAATCATCACTTTATGCTTCTCTTTCTCAGTGGATAAACTGAATCAAAGCTGCTGTTATCTGCAGTTATACATTTTACAGAGACCAGTATTCATTAGATTTTAATAACTTTTTTGGCACCTTTATCAGAAGGAAAGCATAATAGAAGTGTATAAAATAATAGTAAAGACCCTAATCTCAGGCATTTAACCTCAGTTAAAGCTTACATTTCAATTTAATTTCTAAAATATGATTCGATTTGTATTGTGAACCATTTTAACGCAGTCTTTTCCAACTATTTAACACAGAAATAGCTAAAATCCACACTATTATCAATTGGCAAATGGTTAGGACTTCTATAAAAAAAATTATTACCACACCCCCCCCCCCCAATTAAAAAAAAATCTCACTCCAAGCTGAACTCAGAAGTTGGCAGCTCTGCTAATAGCACCACCCCCCTTAGTGCCCTTTTTGGTTTGGGACACTGCCCAACGAAATTTCAATGAATTTGAACGACGCGCACAGTAGTTTTACCACCCGCAAAATGGAAAACAATGGGAAAAAATGAAGTGACGACTTTCTAGTTTTAAATTGCCAGTATTTTGTTATTCTTGAACCCATAATTGATGATGATCAATTATTCAGAGATTGTTAATGGATGTTTGTAAGTGGTAAGTTTGTGTTTTTCAGTATGGAGCTGCAAAACGTAACTGTAATGCCAATAATAGAACTTCAGCCAGAAACAAACTAGCATTAGCATATAGCATTAACTTTGCACAATAATATCAGTAGTCACAACTTTGTTTTAGCATTGTAACAACATTGTAATTATTTTAATTTTGGGGGTGTACATGCTGAATCTAACATCACAGCTGGTGTTATGCTGAGATTGGCCTCTTTTACAGTCTTTTGCATCCACAAGGTTTACATAAGAGGGAGGAAACACTAGTGTTTGAGGCTCACCATATGACATTACCATGTACAGAACTCTTATTTTTCATCTATGACTAGGTAAATACAGTTTTACATTCTACAGCATCTTTAAATTTTAAAAAAAAGTATCAGGAAGTAACATAACAAAATTGAAAAAGTGAAGGGGTCTGAATATTTATTGAATCCACTGTATGTTAATCTAGGTATGTGGGAAAGTGTTATGATTATACAATTCAAGTGTTGTAAAAGTGAATTAATGCTTTTTCAGTTATATATTTAATCACCTTGCCTAGTTAATTTATACGGGTCTGTGTATGGGGCCAATTTACAAATATTCAATAGTTTAACAATTGATATAAAAGCTGCATGTATAATACAATGCTTTTAGATTGCGTATACTCTAAAAAACAAACGGTGCTATATAGCACCAAAAGTGGTTCTTTGCTCGTAATCATAGAAGAACCGTTTTTAGTGCCATATAGCACCGGTGAAGCACCAGTGAAGCACCTGTTTAGAACCATATAGTGCTATGTAGAACCATATGTGGTGCTATATGGCACCTATTTGGTTCTACAAGGGTTCTTCACTGGTGCTTCACCGGTGCTATATGGCACTAAAAACGGTTCTTCTATGATTACGAGCAAAGAACCACTTTTGGTGCTATATAGCACTAAAAAGCGTTTGTCAACTACTGAAGTATAAACACTTGACAGATGATTGAGAAATGATTTATCATTTTTCTAAAGCTAAATATCAATGACTTACACAGATGTATGTCTTGTGGTTGATGTGTTATTCTGTCTTCTGGTTGTTGAGTTGTTATAAGCTTGTGTGTTTGTTGTGAAGGTTGATGTGTTGATGAATAGATTGTATGGACCTGTGGTTTCTCTGTTCAGAGTAAAATCATACAAATAAAATTGTTAGTGAATATATACCACACTGTAACACAACAGAGCATCTGTCATTCAACTTTACCTTAGTTTTTTAACAGTTTGAATTTCTCAAACAAAACAAATAATAATGATGTTACAGTAACAACACACAGAAGATAAAATCTACCTTTAACATCTAGTCTGATGAAGATAAACCTGTTAGACACAGAACACTCATAGTATCCTTGGTCTTCTTTGGTCAGTGATGAGAGATGTAGAGAGAGATTTCCTGGATTGGTTTGATTTAAAAGTTTACATCTGTTCTTGTACCTCTCATTGTGTTCAGATGGGTAAATTTCTTCATAATTTTTTACTAACTTCCATGTTATCTGGTCAGGTTTAGCCAGTGGTTCAGTACAGAAGCAGGGCAGAACTACAGACTCTCCTAAATATCCAGTTACATCAACTGTCAGTTCATGCAGAGAGTGATTCAATTCACATCCTGAGAAAAAATAAATAAAAATTGTTTATATAAATAATAAAAATTGTTTATATTTAAATTTAAACCACATGAAAACAGATTAATATGAAAACCTTTAACAACAGTTGCAAAAAAAACAGTGAATATTTAAAGGTCAACAGATTTCTAGGTGGGATTCCATCATAAGATTACAAGCTATAAATAAAAGTACAAGCTATTACAGGAAAATGGTTTATAAACAAACAAACGTAAAAATAACTTTTCCGTAAATAGCCAAAAGATTTGAGCTGAATTTCGTGAGACTTGGACAAAAAGGAATTCCCATTTGCATTTTTCTAAATTTCTAAATATTTTGATCTGTTTTGTGAGAGTTTAAGAAGAATCATTCATTTACCTTTAACTGTTAAGGAAACCTCTGTAAAACTGTGTGATGATCTATGTGGTTTACAACTATAGATTCCTTTATCTTCCTCTCTGAGGTCAGAAATAAGAAGGGACAGATTTGCTGGAGATGTTTGATTAAATAGCTCAAGTCTGCCTGTGTATTTCTTATGTTCAAATACATTCATCCATTTGTGTACAATCTCCCATGTAAATGTTTTAACTGTAGACTTTGGGTCATCACAGGAGCAGGGCAACAGGACTGAACCACCTGTGTATCCTGTTATTTCTATTGTCTTCTGATCATTTGAAAGATTACAGCCTGTAAAAAAGAGAGTTAAATCAGCTTTCAGTTTTAGATTGAAACATACAATCATAACAAATAAAATTGCTGAGATCTGAAATCTGTTCAGATTGTAAAATGATTACCTTACTTAAAATTAATTAAACATGAAGAATATTTGTTAAGTAAATCTAAAATATCTCAGATATACAGACTTACAGTAAATGTAGGTTGAATTAACTTGAACTAGTTCAATAACAGTTACAGAGTTAGTCCAGCACATCATTGTGACTTACAGTAAAGGGATAGTTTACCCAAAAATGAAAATTACCTCATGGTTTACTCACCCTTAAACCATCCGAGATCTTTAAGACGAACACATTTTCTGTTATTTTAGATATATATAGCTTTATAACGGTTGAACAGTGTAGAACTGAAGTACAGTTCACCAAATCTCAGACTCATGTGTTAAAGCAGGGGGGTAGCGTTTATAGTTCAGCATGATTGTGCTTCTTAAAAATGGCGTTATGGTTTTGAAATTTTAGTTCAAAAGCCTGGTTATAGTGTTTTAGCAATCGAGAAAAACTGTAAACAACATTGTGCTCAACCAAATGAAAACACAACATATCAACATCAAGACATGTGAATGTCTTATCAGGAAGTTGAACAAACATCTTGTAAACTTATTTAAAATGGCTTAAGTCAGATGAACTATTGTTTTCATTTTTTTACAGTACAGGCTGTGTTTTATTGTGTATCTTATTGTGCTTGTCTTATAAATGTACTATAAACTATATAGTTTACTCAAGAACACCTAGAACACCACATATTTAGGGGTTCAAGCCCGAAGGGCTGAAACCCTATTGTATTTGTATGGATTATTATTATTATTATTATTTTTCTTCTGCCATAAAACGGATCGTGCAGACCAAGCGGTAAGGCCTAGACAGGGCCGGTTCTAGATATTTGGAGGCCCTAGGCAAAATTTATGTTGGAGGCCCCTCACACCCCTCTAATTTTCAGAATAATGTGAGAACGTGGTTTTCTACTGCGTAATAAATCAGATGAGCACTACTAATAAACATGTTTTTCCCCATTACTTTTACTTTTTATTAAGTTTTATCAACAAATTGATTAACTTTATGCTAAAATGTAATTAGAAATTATGCAAAACCACATGTGTTAAAAATTTTAAGGCAGTCACATTTATTAAAAACACCACCTTTTTGGGATAACAGTTTTGCTTTCTCCAAAGAGTAAAATTAAAAAGACAACAGTACATTGTAAAAACCCTAACTGTAAAAACAATTACAGGTGAACACCTCCTAGAAAACTTTTATTGTTTTTTATTTTAACTTGGTATAAAGAAGAATTTCCCTCTTTCTTAACCAATATACAGTATAAAGTTATCTATCAGACTATTGCAATACCTTTTTATAAACTACCTTAAATATCCATACAAATCAGCTGCCACTGGAAGTTAAACAGACAAACTACTTTCATGATTTGAAAACTAAAATAAAGTGTAGAGGACTTACAAGATATACAGACAGTTTACTTTAGGTAACGCCAGTTTTGTTTGATGTTTGACTTTAAATACAAACTTTTTTAAATACAAACTTATTTCTTGCAGTGGCGGCGCCATATAAAGTTGAACTCACCTTAAAACTTTATTTAATGCTGTCAGTAGTGATTGTCGGACCAGCGCACATGGACTTAGCAGTTATGAAGGCCCCCCTTCCAAGCTTGAGGCCCTAGGCATTTGCCTACTCTGCCTATAGCTAGCGCCGGCCCTGGGCCTAGAGACTTGAGACTTGGCCAAATGGTAGGTCTCATTCATGCGCGAAGTTGACAGAGTGTCATCCCAATCGGCCTATGGGGGGCGCTACAGCGATGGCAAACGCGTTGATGCTCATAATTTCCACATTTCTTGTCCAAATCTCAAGTGTCGTATATACCTGGATTCCTTGCGTCAAGACGAACAAAATGTATATCTCCAATTTTATTTCCGTCATTAAAAATATTTTCGATTTTGTCGAAAAAAATTAAAACGAACTAGTCCTAGGTTTTTCGCTCGATCGGAATCGTTTTGGTGCAAGTTCCTTGGAGTTCGAATATCAATAATTATTGAAAAAAAGTTGAACTTTCGACTCACGGTCGACATGCCATGCCCAAACGTCTGAAGTGTGTGCAGCCACTAGGGATTTATTGGCTATAACTGCGGACAGGAATGAAGTTTCAACACGACACTAGGTACTTGTGATGAGAGTCATGGTCTGAGGTGGCATGCTTCGTTAACTTAGGCTCATAACTTAGGCTGAGTATGACATATTTTCATGCGACTTTTTTCTTTGGAGTCCTGAATTGTTGTCGAGTCCAACGATACCAAACATGCCAGGTTTCGCCTTACGGTTGGTTCTGTACAGGAAAATAGCGCTTAAAAAACACGCGCGAATAACTCCGCGAGGATTATTCCGATCGACTCGAAACGACCATAGGAAGAACATTGCATTACCTTCTGAACAAAAAACTCTAATTGGCGTTATGTTAAAATTTCCATCAAAATGGCCGAAAATTGCAAAAAACGAAAAATTACCTCAAAATGTTGTTTTTTTCACATAAATGGTTATAACCCCGCAATGAAATGACATTTTTTCACCAGATTTGATACGCTGATGTCTGAGCACAGTCTGAGGTAATACAAAAAAAATTGTATGCCTGCACCACTAGTTGGCCTCATAACTGAACAAAACCTTTGACTTTGAGCAAGCCCAATGGTCATACAACTGTTTTTTCACTAAACTAAAGTGTATAGCCATGATACTAGCTAGATGTAACACAGTCATGACCTGAAATTCCATGCACGAGTTTGTCATAGCGCCACCTAGTGGTAATTTGTTATTTTCACTTAAAAATACTGTAACCTTACATTTAAAATCATGAGTCATCATGGATTATTCCTTTCATAACTTTGAGTATAATCATTGGTGGATTGCAAGTCACTCCCTAGCAACCAATGAGAATACCCTAGCAACCATTTAGCAAGAGCTTTATCTCTGTATCAGAACATCGTAGAGACATGGGGTTCAGCTCTTTTGACTCATTAACACTATTTTAACATTTTGTGAGCCGAGTTTTGCCAATGCAAGCACCACAAACATTTCCTTCAGTGTTCTATTTGTCAATGTTCCGTGAGAAGAGAGGGAGACATTTCACTGAATGATAGCACTTTTTTACTGATAACTTTGAACACGTGTGTCTGGTAGCTTATTTTTCATCATTTATTTTGTACAATGCAGCAAATCTACACAGGTGTGCCCTTAAAGGTCTTAATGTCCCAAATCGCTTGAATCCCGGTAATCGCTGCTTCCAGCTATATTTTATATATTTATTGTTAAAACATGATCTGTTTTGTTTGCAAATCTTGATGTGAATTGTAAGACATCATTTTGAAAACTTAAATTACATCTTAAAAATGAGTAATGTAACATTAATCTGACTTTAATTTTTTTTTTTTTAAAGGTTTGGTGTAGTTTTCAGCTCACCTGCACTGATGTGAAGCATAAGAAGAGAAATATAGAAACAGTCCCTCATTGTTTTATTAATCCTCACTCAGTTTAAACTCTGAGAGTAATGAAGAGAGGGTATCGGTGATCTTAATCTGTGTTTCCAGAAGCTGTTTGTCTTCAAAAACCCAACTTCCTCTTTTAATTTCCTTACACAGTTTATTTCCCTTTATGTCATTGTCAAATAGCTCACTGTTGAACCACAGTAACAAGATTATTTTGAGCTGCGTGGGTGGCACAAAATAAAAGTATTCAATCGTTCATGATTTCCTTTATTTGCATTGTCAAATTCTTCAATTCTCGCATTAATGAATGTGAAATATAAATATGATCTGTGATTTCTGGGCCTTTTAACTTGTGTGTAATGATGAATTCAATGGTTGTTTTACATAAAAAAAAAAAAAAAAATGAATGTAATCCTTTATTTCATTATATGGTGAGAACAGGTCAGATTAGTGACTTTTTAAATAAAGCCATCAACAAAACAAGAATAGTAGACTTCACAAAAGATCATAATAAATCGATCGCATTAATCACAGTTAATCACAAACATCAATATTTAAAGAGCACATAAAAGCCCAAAATGCAGTTAAGTGTAAGAAAATACATTATTGTAGCAAATAAAAGCATTGAATAAACATTTCAAGAAGAGCTTTAGTTAATATATCCACACTGATCTTTCTGCACCTTTGTTTTTGTTTTTTTTTTAAGTACACTAGATAAAAGTTTTTTGCATTCAAACGTACATGATGTTGGCCTTAAAAAGTGGCATAATTGTTTTTAGATAAGATGTTTTTGACACATTCTGGAAACACTAGGGCGGACTACAATACCCATGAAAACAAGACAGGAGGAAATGACACAACATTAGTTACAAAATACTTCATGATTCAAAATAAAAGACATGACCCAAACACAAGATGCAATACAAAACTATTACATTTATAATGAGAACCTAACATTTCTTAAGAATAAAAACCACAGAGATGAGATCACTGTTACCTCCCTGCATTACTGTCAGAAGTGGAAAGTAACGAATTACATTTACTCAGACATCAGGTACATCAGGGAAGCTAGAAAGAAGACAAAAAATGTGTAAAAGATAAAAGTAACATGGCACTCATCTCATTATATGCTCATATAATTTAATAATTCCATAAATGTTTCTTACTTATACTTAAGCTTTGTATTGTTTTGTGTTATTGCCTTTTTTAACTACTAAAATCAAATTTTTCAAACATTAGTTAGTGAGTAATGTTGCTGTTAGATGATAAATAAAACCTGCAAACTGAAAAAGCTCAAAGTTCACTGCCGGGTGATATATTTTCTTTAACAAAAACCCCTTTCAAAGCCTACAGCAAATGGCTGGTTTGGATTTCAATCCTCTACTTCCTGGTTGAATGACGTCAAAATATCAGTTTCTAACTATCTTCCGCCCATAGGAATCCTCAGTCGCCAGCGAAGCTTTAACAGCTCTGCTAAGCTAAGTGTCATGATTTCGGTCTTACCGGCTGCTGTGTTTTTATTTCCCTGTGTTGTGTTTTGTTTTGACAGCTTCACACATGCGCACCTCTCACATGGGTGTCATCACTGTGATTTCCTTCACGTGCGTCACTTCACAGCTGCCCCTCATTTTTGCTCATTTTGCCAATCGGTTTGGTATTTAATCCCTGCGTGTTTTGTGTCTCATTGCAAGTTCGTCTTTGTATGTACTCGCCGGTTTCTAGCGCGGCTAGATTCTTGTCTTGTCTTGTCTTGTCTTGTCTTGTCCTGTCCTGTCATGTGTTGCAATTTATACTAGTCTGTTTCTAGTCATTTTTTCTCTGTTTATCTGTGCTCTCTGCTACCCGGAAGAATTGGATTACCGCTGCTTATTTCATCTGCTGTCCTCTGCTCTATTCTACGCATTAAAGACTGCCATCTCTCCATCTACGTGCAGAGGATTCTGGCCGCGGCTTTGCCGCTGTCCAGCAGGGCGGTCCTTCGCCTCAGGAGCTGTCCAGCTTTCCTCCGTCCAGCATTCAGCACCATTAACGCTCTCTCTCTTTCTGCCCGCCACAGGATCACTCTCCTCGCCTGCCGAGTGTGGCGTTGTGCCCAGGTGAGTGGTGGAATTCACTCGCTCTGCAGTGTGTGTTCTTACATCTCTCCCACCGTCTGTTGAAGAGTGGCTGGTGCCTAGACGTGTGTGGCTTTCACCCAGTTTCCAGTGTGCCCTCCTTCCTCTCTCCCACCATCCGTTTAAGTGTGGCTGTAGCCCGGACGTGTGTGGTTCTCACTCTGACCCAGTGTGTGTGTTCTCATCGCCATTTCACCGTCTTCCTCAGTGTGGCCTTTGTGCCCAGACGTGCTGCTGACCCTCATATTTATATTATTTAATAAACATTTCTGTTCATCTGCACTGGGATCACCGCATGGTTTGGTTTGGATAATGTGAGTGCGCCCTGAGAGAGTGTGAAACGCTGACAAATAGGTCTACACTTTTGACTTAAAGGAAAACCACTATTTTTCAATATTTTACTATGTTCTTACCTCAACTTAGACAAATGAATACATAACTATCTATTTTCAATGCATGGAGGAAGAGCACTTAGTTTGCAGCATTTCGACCTCAGCGCGCAGTAACATCAACACTCCTTAGGTTAAAGTGCTGCAAACTAAGTGCTCTTCCGCCATACAATATAGTTCTCATTTTTTATCCACTTAAAAATCACTACGTTTTATTTTCTGTCACCATACTTACTCATGTAACTACTTATGTAACAGTCTTTAAATAGGGAAAACATGGAAGTGTTTGGTGGCTTCTAAATTCTTCCCTGTTTGGATCCTAAGGAATAAATGGGACTAGGCTAAATGCTAACACAATCATGACACGCTGTGCAAAGATGAAGTGCACGTATTGAAAAAAGATAGGTATGTATTCATTCATCTAAGTTGAGGTAAGAACATAGTAAAATATTGAAAAACTGTGGTGTTTTCCTTTAAAGGCCCTTTCACACGTGACGCGGCAAGTGGTGGAATCAGCACACAGTTGCTGATTTCTTTTTAGCTTTGTGCAGTTGAAGCCTTGTTTACACTTTCGCAATTCGCATGGCTCTACTGTACGGTGTGAACCTGCTGAACCTGCAGGCTCCTCAGTAAACCTACAAGGCTTTTATGCTTGACGGGCTCTCTGTTGTATAATTCTGTGAAATGACAGAGGGCGACTCTTGAGTAATTGTTCTCAAAACCATCAAAAAGCAGCGATGAGAGGAAGTAGTTTGCCGAATAATTTATCAAACACTCGTCTCGTGAGAAGTTTGTAAATACGTGGATTTCTTCACATAAAAACTGATTAGGTTGTGGGTCATTTTGACGATACATGAAAAAGTTTTTATGATGTTTTTATAAAACATCACTTTACTTGAATGGGTGTTCATAAGGCTGACATGACACCTTCATAACCATGACATGACACATGTCATGAGCGGAGGTAGTGCGTCTCGATCCGTAATCCAGTCATGGGCTGCTAAATCATATGGATCTGTTGTTTATTTGTCCAAATAAAGCTTTTTGGCAGTAGCACTTAGTTTCTCCCGATAGGGTCCCTTCTCTTTTTCTTCTTCTTCTTCTCTTATTTAATGACGGACTGCAAACAACGTTTAGGTGCATGCCGCCACCTACTGTACTGGAGTGTGTATATCATTTCATTTTAGATCCTACTCCACAATCCTGAGTTTTTTAAAAAGGTAAATAGTGCCTTCCTAATAATTCTAATTCCCTCTCCTTCGGATCCCAGTACCTCCTGAACCTTATCTTTAAATATCTGTCTTTCCCTTCTCTTTTTCTTTCAAACTCCTCAATTTCTTTGGTTCTTCTTCAAGTTTTCTTAGTTTTAGCTTAACACACCCACAATTAAATGGCATAGCGGTTGGCGGTGCCTCTAAACATGGCGCCCACGTCCCATAATGCAACACTGCGGTGACGTACATTAACATTCCCTATTTTATTCCTCGTCTAGTGGTTCATTCAATACAAATATAGGCCAAACATTCTGAATCATGTAAAAGAATTCGTGTTTTAAACTGCAAAGTTTCCATACTTTACTTACAAGGTGTCAGATAAATATATACATTGTTTTGCTTGGATTGATCAAAGAGATACGTCACAGGCTTGCCTGCTCGGACAGAATCGCCTCGAGTTCGGTCATTTTCGGATGCGGAGCCGCGCGGAAAGTTACAAAAAATGCGCACCAACGCGCCCGTAAACATAGCCTAAAACAGCATAATATGAATATGTAAACCTTTAAGTTGTGAAGAAAGGATCCTAGGATCTAAGATTCTAAAAGTCAGCATGAAAAAGCAAGATACATTGTTTTTTTTCTGAAATGTGACATATATCAGTGAAATGGATTTTCAGATGAGAAAATATGTAGGCTTGATTTCATCCTTTGGCAATTACATTTATTCTAAAACACATTTCTTGAAACTATTGCCCACTTTCTCTGAACGCTCGCAGAACTGGAAAAAATGGGTGTTTAAGCTGTATATTGGTGCTCTTTGGATGTGGGACATATCACTCAACTCAGAAAAATAAATCAATCTAAGGGATTTTATTGAAAAATATAAAAGGCATTTACTGAATCATGGCTTAATCATTTCAAATCAAACAAGCAATAGCACATCAAAGTGTTGCAACTAGCAAGCCTTCATCAGCGTGTCATCACAGAATTTCTGACTCTAGCAGCCAAATCAAACAATTACCTCAAAATCATTTCATCTGTTCTCAAAATCAAATATGCTTTCAAATGAATACACAGCCAATCAATATAAAACACTACATAGCATTTATTAGACACTACATCAAATAATGAACTAAAGGCCAGTTGCCTTACCTCTGGCCTGTTGTACATCCACCATATCTATACTCATCTACCACATATTTCTTATACTCTTCCTCATCATTCACCACATCTTCCTCATACCCTCCCTCCTCTTCCACCTCCTCTTACTAATACTCTTCCTCTTCATTTACCACCTCTCTCTTATGCTCTTCATCCTCATCCACCATGTTTCTTATACTCTTCCTCCTTATTCACCACATCTCCCTTAAACCCCTCCTCTTCATCCACCACTTCCTCCTCTGCCTCTCAGATTGTTTCTGTTCATTGCTATATACAAAGAACCAGGGCTTGACATTAACTTTTTTGCTCACCAGCCACCATGGCTAGTGGTTTTCCAAAATTACTAGCCACTCAGCATTTTTACTTGCCACAATTTTGACCAACCAAATTAAGACTACATATATATCAGCTGGTAAAAACCTTGTATAACACCACAGATTATATCATATATTAAGCTGCATGAAAAACATCCAGTTTAATAAGGCATAAATATAGCATCTAAGAAAAGATGTGCATGGGTGTGTAAGATTAACTGAAAAGATAAACACAAAAATCTAGACGAACTCTTCAAATTTATTTACAACCATAGTAAACACTGCTCAGTCAAGACATGAATTTTACTTGTCTATGCACATTGTATTTCATAAGCTTGATCATGGTTTCACGTGATTTAAGAATTCAGGGCCTATCATACACCTGGTGCAATGCAGCACAATGCGGGATGCAAGTGTTTTTTGCTAGTTTCGACCTGGCGCAGTTATCATTTTTACAGCCAGCGTCACACTGTTTAAATAGCAAATGCATTTGTGCCCGTTTGTGCGGTCATGGAAGTGCTGGCCTAAAAACGAGGTGGGTTCTTTTGGTGTGTTGGCATTTTTGGTGTGTTGCTATTATGAGGGCGTGGTATTGGCAGAAACTTAACCACACATTGCGAAAAATGGTCCCATTGGACATCCCAACTGTTTGTTGGTGGATTTTGTGGGTGCAGTTTTACATGCTGCCATAAACGTTGATGCCAAGTCTGTCAAGCCAGAGACTAGTTATGCCATGTCTATCAAGCCAGAGACTGTTCTTGTTATGCCTGTTAAACCAAAGTCGGTTAACATCATGCTTACTAAGCCAGAGCCTGCTCATGTCATGCCTGCTATGCCACAGCCTGCTCACGTCATGCCTGCTATGTGACAGCCTGCTCACGTCATGCTTGCTATGTCACAGCCTGCTCACCTTATGCCAGCTATGCCACAGCCTGCTCACATCATGACTGCTATGCCAAAACATGCTCACACCATGCCTGCAATGCCAAAACCTGCTCACATCATGCCTGCTATGCCAAAGCTTGCTCACATCATGCCTGCCATGCCACAGCTGGCTCATGTCAAGCCTGCCATGCCACAGCTTGCTCACGGCATGCTTGCTATGCCACAACCTGCTCACATCAAGCCTGCCTTGCCACAGCCTGCTCATGTCATGCCTGCTATGTGACAGCCTGCTCATGTCAAGCTTGCCATACCACAGCCTGCTGATGTCATGCCTGCCATGCCACAGCTTGCTCACATAATGCCTACCAAACCTACAGTCTTTTCTGGTAAATTGCTGGTAAATTGCTGTTAAGAGATCATGTGTTCAGGAACCTTTTTTACAGTTACTTTTCATGTCTTAAGCAGAATGCTTCATTTCAAAGTTAAAGGAGACCATGTAAGCAGCTTAACTTTTTGAGGCCAAAAAAATTTAATTATACTTAGGGTTTCTATCTACTTTCCACTCTTCTGTCTAAATAAAGGCACAAGAAAGCCCAAAAAACATAATTTGAAATAGATAAACATTGCAAAATTAAGTAAAAAAAGAATGGCTAGTTTAAATTTCATGCATGACTTCAAAGCAACCTACATGTGTGTTGTCATACATTTGTGATGTATTTCACTTCATGTTCTTTTAATATGTTTTAATAACTTAAATATAAGTAAATTATATTTAATAACTACTTATTTTATTTCCGTTCATCATGTAAAACTATTTTGATAAGAATGCTAATATTGTTAAATGTTATTCTTCTAAAGTGTGAAAAAGATGTAAGTTAAGAAGAAACATTCATTTACTGTATACTTTTAACTGTTAACAAAGCATATTTAAAACTTTTTGGTCCAATCTTATGTCACAGGTCGGGGCGGACCACAAGTGTAACAAGTCCCGCCCCTTCCTAGTTTCCACCTCGAGGAGGTCCCAAAGCCACCCCAATGACCAGACACACAATAAGTATAATTAAAAATGAAACTTTATTTAAATTATTTCAAACTGGGTTTTTGGGGAAGGGAAAAAGGGGGGTTAAAAATGACTCGTCTTGTCCTCCAGGTGGACTACGACAACGTTTAAAGAACTGAACTGAATTTTGGTACTCAAAAACTTTCGTGTGGCAAGGTGTCTAACTCCAGTGCTTCGGGACTCACTACCGTCGCGCCGAGCCGAACGCTGCCCTTCTCTCTCCTCTGATCACAGCCGTGGAGATATAGACAGGGGCGGTCACGCTACACAATAACACAATTTCTTCGTGTAGAATACAGCACTTATTTGGTTCTATTCACGGTTGGTCTGTTTTCACCGCTGTACTTCACCACCGCCTCCACAGAGCCAAACCAACTCCTGGGGGTCTACTACAGGTACTACACCCGGGTCTCCATCCAAGCGTCTCCGAACAACAGTTGAATATAAGTCCTTCGGCTCTTTCACGGCCTTTGTGTTCCCTTCGACTATTATAGGAGGGCACGGCTACTGACGGTTTAAACACAGCATCTCACAGCAATGACTCAAAGTGCACACTCACAGCAAGACACAGACTCACCCACAGCAAGCCTCACACTTCACGTGAAAAAGATAGGGTCAGAACCCCGCTCTCCTAGACCTGTGTTGGGCTCGTTGGGCGTTGTCAACAATAGAAGGCCAGAAAGTAAACGTCGCTGTTGCGACCACTTGTGTCCCCCTGTATTTCCGTTTCCCGGCTCGCCTACCACTCTGCTCCGTGATAGGGCCGCTATCCTAGAAATGACGACTCACAGCTACGTTAGACAAGATATCCTCCACAAAATCGCTCAATATAATCCTCAATGTACTCACAACAATACTGATCTGTTGTTATATCTCCTTTGTCCTCCTCAGACGCCGATGACACCGCTGCTCGTCTACAATCCGTGACTAGAAGACGCCTTCACCCACACTTCCGGTAGGCCGTTCTCTCACAGTAGCTTAAACACATCAAGAGTGCATGTAGATTTCGTCATTTGAACATCACCTCAATCAATATACTCAGCCCAGCGATTTATTTCTCTCTCCTTCTTCATCCAACAGGCACAACCTCTGTCGTTTCCAAACGTGACTTTATCCAGGCCTTCCTCTGTGCACCGAAACAGCTGCCGCTTTCTCCACTCCTTTGTTCCGTGGTACTCCCTTTACAAACAGCCTCCACTCCTTCCTTTTGCCTACTTCGGCCACCGCACTCTTTCCATTTGCTTTAAGCGATCCCCGGATCAACGGTGCCTTCCGACTCTTCAGAGGAGTGGTGTTTGATCCGCCCTTGGCGGAGCGGAGCTCTCCCTGAAATCAACTCAACTCACTTGTGTTTCTGCAGATCTATTTATGTGTCTCCTCTTCAACACATCCTCCAATCACAAGCTGTTGTGTTAAATCCTCATACCTGTTGCTCGTCAGCCCTGAATTGTGTTGCCATCCGAAACCAGGAAGTAGTCGTGTTTGAAAATTTTAGTCCGGGTGGAAACCATCTCCGGGAGGACCCGGTGACACTTACACTTATAATACCCCTTATCTTCTTCTCTGAGGTCAGAAATAAGAAGAGACAGATTTCCTGTAGATTTTTCATTAAACTGCTCAAGTCTGCCTCTGTATTTTTCATATTCAAATACATTCATCCATTGGTTTTTATTGCGCTGAATCTCCCATGTAAATGTGTTAACTGTAGACTGTGGGTCATCACAGATCGAAGGGCAACAGGACTGAACCACCTGTGTATCCTGTTATTGCTATTGTCTTCTGCCCATTTCTGAGATTAGAGGCTACAAACAAGAGTTACTTCAGCTTTCAAATGAACTTTATAGGTATAAATATATACAATC
The DNA here is from genome assembly GCF_030506205.2 of Paramisgurnus dabryanus. NCBI lineage: Eukaryota > Metazoa > Chordata > Actinopteri > Cypriniformes > Cobitidae > Paramisgurnus > Paramisgurnus dabryanus. Next base: position 20,308,398 of record NC_133348.1, on the reverse strand, counting down.
ATAACTTATCAACATAAGTCTTGACGTTGATTAATAGTATTTTCTTGCTTAATTCTGGTGTAATCTTACTTAATCCTGGTGGTGCAACAGTGTTAAAATTAGACACACTTCCTTGCACTATGACAAAAGAAGATAATAATGTAAATTAAGGACTCATTTAGGCCTACTAACAGATTCAAAGACAGATCATAAATCAAAGCATAGTTAATTTTATAACAATAAGAATAGTTCAGATAAAAGTATGACAACATCATGCAAAACAGTCAGACAAACTGTTTTCAAAACCATTTTAACAATAGCAACAGCACAAAACATATAAATGTGCCTTTTAAATAAATATAACTTAAATATTTTACAATCTGAAGAGATCTTCACAGCTGTTCTTTCTTTCCAAGAGCTGGACAAACTTCTTGTTATTTTATTACAAGACTTTTCGTTATTTAACTATGAAATGGTCAGATGAACTAACATGCATTTCTACGTAATAGGTTGTGTTTTATTGTGAAGATGAACATCTCATTGTCCTTGTCTTATAAACTGTGTATGATGATAAACTATATACTGTATTTTAAATACACTATAAACATCTTTGAGTTTCATAATTGAAGAACGAAACATTTTTTTAAAGTGTAATTGTAAGACATCATTTAGAAAACTTAAGACTAAAGTTAACTTGTACTTCTTAAGAATTTGTAATGTAAAAAATGGGAAGTTTCCAGCTTACCTGCACTGAAGTGAAGCATAAAAAGAGAAATGTATAAAGCAATCCTTCATGACTTGTTTTATTAATACTTAGTAATGTTCAAACTCTAAGATTAATGCAAGGTTGTAACAGTGATCTAAATCTGTGTTTCCCGTAAGATGTTAGTCTTAAATAAAATAGGAAGTTTTTTTTTTCCTCGCACAATTTTTATCCAGTCTTTGTCACGTAGCTCTTTGATTGAACCACATCAAACCCATAAGAGTTTTGCTAGGCTGTATGATACAACTGCAAATAAGTGAACTTTCTTGAACACCTAAGAAAATCAATGTTAATATTTGGTACAGTAGCCTTTGTTTGCAATTACAGAGGTCAAACGTTTCCTGTAGTTTTTCACCAGGTTTGCACATACTGCAAGAGGGATTTTGGCCCACTCCTCAACACAGATCTTCTCTAGATCAGTCAGGTTTTTGGCCTTTCGCTAAGAAACACATTTAAGTTCTCTCCAAAGATTCTCTTTTGGGTTTAGATCTGGAGACTGGCTAGGTCACGTCAGAACTTTGATATGCTTCTTACAGAGCCACTCCTTGGTTTATCCATCTTCAATGCTCTAACTGAGGGAAGGAGGTTGTTCCCCAAAATCTCGCAATACATGTCCCTGGTCATCCTCTCCTTAATACAGTGCAGTCACCCTGTCCCATGTGCAGAAAAACAACCCCAAAGCATGATGCTACCACCCCCATGCTTCACAGTAGGGATGCTGTTCTTGGGATGGTACTCATCATTCTTCTTCCTGCAAACACGTTTAGTGGAATTATGACCAAAAAGTTATATTTTGGTCTCATCTGACCACATGACTTTCTCCCATGACTCCTCTGGATCATTCAAATAGTCATTGGCAAACTTAAGATGGGCCTGGACATGTGCTGGTTTAAGCAGGGGACCCTTCCGTGCCATGCATGATTTCAAACCATGACGTCTTAGTGTATTACCAACAGTAACCTTGGAAACGGTGGTCCCAGCTCTGTTCAGGTCATTAGCCTCAGTTGCACTATCGGGCCTGTGCGAGCCAGGGCTTCAAACGGGCCTCGCGGAGCCAATAGCCTCAGACCTCCAGCTGTGTAGCCAAAATCACGACGCGTTTGCATTGTCAAGCCAATAGCGCCGCAGCGCTTCAGAAAACCCCGCCCTTAATACGCCTACCTGGATGTAACGTCACACAACTCCGCCTGTTTTACCGTGAGGAAGTCACTTCAATCTGACAGGAGACGGGAGTGAGATTGCATCATCATACAACAAACATAATGAACATAACTGAGGCGGCTGTTTGCACAGTGAAAGCCAAGATGAGAAGATAGAGATGTTTGCTCCATCCGCGGTGTTACTCTTGAAGTTTATGTTGGCTGCACACGAGCGATCTCACGACGAGACAATATCAGATCAATAAGCAATAGTAAACTTTATGAAGTAGGATAATTACAAATAAAGCGTTCATCTACCTAATGTGCCATTATACTATATACACAATATTTTAAAGAATTTAACGAGTCCTAGTTTTACATTTATGTAAAATAATCTTATTTTAAAATACAGGTATGCACGTGTCTCTAAATATGTAACGTTAAGTTTGTAATTATAGTTCTATGGCGATGTAAACATACTTACACATTATGTGATATCTTTAATCATGAAAACGTTAATAGTTGAGCATCACATGAAACAAGGTAACTGTCTAATAGCTATTTCAATAATGTGTCAATCAATAAATACTTGTCTATAAAGAACTGCCTCGAATAGCTGAATAAGACTGAAAATCACTTTACTTGCATCTCAAAACGTTTGAGAAATCATTAGAAAATGTACTCGTTAAGAATCAACTCTGAATATACACAAGTATTTAAAAAGCTATGTTACAGTGGTTAAGTTAATGATGGTTATATTTACCATTTTGTTGCATACCATTTCTGTGTTTCAGATGTGATCCTTATTAAGCAATCATTTTCAATAAACTGACAAGCAGCCGTAGTAATAATAGCGCGGTACTTTATTTACATATGAAGTTTATATCAGTGCACAAACAGGTGTATTTAAAGACATCTCCTCCGGACGGATTTTAAGCTCCATGGCTCCTGTCGTCTCATCATCATCATCTTCGTTTCATCTCCTGCTCTTTCATCTGTTGCTGTGTCATCTCTCATATACTAAATAAAAACTCCTGGATTACAAACTGAAAGCTTTACGTTGGCATTTTTCTGTAAAACGGACACAAAAGAAAGCAGCACATCATGTGATGTTTTGTATAAAGGGTTTGTAAATACACATACAGTACACCGACATATAAAGTTTGCTACATTCATATAAGAGTCAAATTAATCTCCAAAATGCCAGAAAGCATCGCTATGACTAATATAATAAAACCATGGTTACTTTTTCTAAGGGCTGACTAAAAAATTCAACAGAGATGACAATAGACCCTTTTACAGCCCACGTCACTGTGACGTCACCGCTCTAGCTGGAGGCAAAAAATAAGTAGGAACTCATAGCCGGCGCGCTAAAAGTTTGAGTTTTTGACTTTAAAATGTCATCTCGTTGTGTTTTTGGCTGCCAGATTAGAAGGAACAGCACTTTTGGTTCAAAAATAAAGTTTTACCGGATCCCGGCAGACATTTCTTCACAGATATCAAGAAGACAATTGTGGTTGAATGCAATACGGCGCACAGACTAGACGGAGACGATCATAAATAATACTCGTGTTTGCAGTGCACACTTCATATCAGGTAAAATAATCTATGCATATGTACTGTTGTGTTGGTTTTATCGTACAAATCAGCAAGTTTCTGTTTTATTGGTGAAAAGTCGCCAACCGCGCTATTGTTTAGCTTAAATGTTAAACAAACATACAGCGATAGATGTGTATGCCATCGTTTGAATAGTCTCTTAAAATAATCCACATTGCTAATCATAGTTAGCCCAGTGATAAGTTACATAAGACAGTAAGCCTAGACAAAATTACCCAAATCCACCTGAAAGTAATTCATATGTTGTCTATGAAATATCTAAAACCTGGTTAAAATCGCAAGAGTTAATTTACAAAAATACCTGTCACGGTCCCGCAGAATCAGTGACTGTACATATTCGGACAGATCCGAAACTAATTCTGCATCCATGTTTAATAAATCCCTCCTAAAACATGCTCGTTTAAGCTTGTCAACATAGCCTCTGCGGCTCTTTCTGCCTCCAGCTAAGCCCCGCCCACACAAATACGTCACAATGTTTACCAACTGTAAAAGGGTCTATATAACACAAAAAACACAATAAACACCCATGTAAGACACTAATGCAATCGTTATTTGTATCGTATTTTAAGTGTTTTGTATGCAAACGTTATGTAGCATTAACTCACCGACTGTAGATACCATCGTGACTCGAGTGATCGCTTATTTAATACATGGACGATGAAATGATGATCCAACACACATTCTTAATTTCTCAGCACTGTTGCACTTTAAACACTTTGTTCTGTGCCCGAAACTTTATAAACTTCTCCCGAACCGGTAGCGGTGTGCGCCGGGATCCTTAGCATGGCAGGTTTGGCGTTGTAACGCGTCTTTTGTTTTTTACATATGCAGATCATTTTCTTCAGTCCGAAGTACAAACATAGCAGGCATCTTCCGTTAAACAGTAAATTACTGGTGATCCCGATTATTTTTAAAGTTTTAAATCTGCAGACAGATGGATGCGCATCTTGCCAGAGACTCAGATAAACTCCGCCTTTGACCTTTACCACTCCCCTAGCCCGGAGAAGCCCGCTCTGGCCCAAGGAATTCGGCGGGCCAGAAAAGCCGGGCCTTAAGCCCCAACGAAGCACCAGTGAAGCACGATCATGCCCCGGAAGTGACAATGCAAACGCCACAGGCCTCTGCAGGCACTGGCACGCCCGCTTGAAGCCCGATAGTGCAAACACAGCTATTGAGATCTTGCATGGAGCCCCAGTCCAAGGGAGATTGACAGTCATGTTTAGCTTCTTCCAATTTCTAATGATTGCTCCAACAGTGGACCTTTTTTCACCAAGCTGCTTGGCAATTTCCTCGTAGCCCTTTCCAGCCTTGTGGAGGTGTACAATTTTGTCTTAAGCGTCTTTGGACAGCTCTTTGGTCTTGGCCATGTTAGTAGTGGGATTTTTACTGATTGTATGGGGTGGGCAGGTGTCTTAATGCAGCTAACGACCTCAAACAGGTGCATCTAATTTAGGATTATAAATGGAGTGGAGGTGGACATTTTAACAGGTTTTTGAGGATCAGAATTCTAGCTGATACAGTAGACAGGTGTTCAAATACTTATTTGCAGCTGTATCATACTAATAAATGGTTAAAAAATCATACATTGTGATTTCTGGATTTTTTTAGATTATGTCTCTCACAGTGGACATGCACCTACGATGACAATTTCAGACCCCCCCATGATGTCTAAGTGGGAGAACTTGCAAAATAGCTGGGTGTTCAAATAGTTATTTTTCTCACTGTATATATTTATTTATTTATTTTTTATACAACGGTTCTTTCTGGTTCTCGAAACTGATTGGCTAAGAGCCCTTCACAGCCATGCGATATTGTACTGACAACATAACAGTAACCGCTTCACTGTTTGTATCATTCCACCACCAATGGTCATTTTATTAGTGAGGGAGGATTCTTTAAACACTTGAGCGAAACGCTCATCACTAACTGGAAAATTGTGCCACCAGAGCGGATGGTCACACGCACGCACGCACGCACGCACGCACGCACACACACACACACACACACACACACACACACACACACATTCTGGTTTCCATGTTTTGTGAGGACATTCCATAGACATAATGCATGTATATTCTATTCCCCTTACCTACCCCATTCCCTAACCCCAACCATCACAGAAACCATTCTGCTACTTCACATTTTCAATAGACATCATTCTGTTTGATTTATAAGCTTGTTTCCTCATGGGGACATCAAAATGTCCCCACAAGGTCACAAAAACACTGGTATTCCTATCTTATAGGAATTTGTCCCCAATTGTCCCCATAAAGTGATAATTACCAGGTACACACATTCGCACACGCACACATGCACACAAACACACACAAACACATTCACGGCCACTTATCTTTTTTGGGGCTGTTTACATTTGGTTTTAAGATGTGTTTTCATCAATCGGATCACAAGTGGACGAGAGAGACACATTACGTTTACACCTGGTATTTAAATTAGGGATGTCAATTTATGCAATTTCCCATATTCGATGATCATTTAAATTAACGATCAATCAATCGAATAATCGTTAACAGTAATAGTGCAATAAGCCTTCACTGCAGTGGCATATAGCCAATGACATAAAAGTGTGCATAAAAACGACAGCTTCCTCACGCGAATTAAAAGATTTTATTTTGTCTAAATAACATGCTAGTGGGATTGTAAAATGAGTCAATGTAGTTGTTGTTTTGATAAAATCATCAATTTAAACTTATCTCGTAATGAAATATAATGAATAATAGACACAGTGTATAACTCCGCCTCTCATGAAACAGACGCATGAAAGTCCATGTCAAAATAACAGTTTTATTATCATCAAGTGTTATTTATCAAGTTGTTTACCTCGCTTTCCGAGTCGTTGATAAACACTGTTTGTAATTATATCCAAGAAGCACACGAAGGGCACTTTTCTCGTCGTCACCTCAGCTTAGACGTACTTTCAGCAAAGATGCTTATATTACGGAGATGGCAACCTTCCATTAGAAAACACGCAGCGCCTCAGCCAGTCAATAATGATGATCAGTGATATATGTTGCGGGCATTCAGGGTGTAACGACAGTCAGTTACAGTTTACATTTGACAGTTTCTTGCCATAATTTAAGATTACATTTTAATCTGTTCATTAAAAACGGCTTCTGATCTCCTTCTCTGTATATAGCAGCGTTGCTATGCTAATCTTGCAGGCTTGCCTGAAGAGGGTCTTTGCTTTCAGTATCCTAAACGTATTTGCATTTTCTGCATCGGATCAGATCCACTGCGGATGTCATTTCGTTGCGTTGGCAGCCAGCCTCGTCTCGCATGATAACACATGACGTTAAAAAGCACATGCGTGTGCTTGGCATCGAGCATCGTTGTGATCATAGCTAGTAGTTTAACTTTAGCGCGCTCGCTTAATTTTTTTTCTCCGACTGTATGTGTTTTGCGCAGGCGCCGCACACACATGCATGATCTTGTTTTTCAACAATCGTTAATATTTATCGAGTAAATTCTTATCGACAATTAATCGAAGATCGATTAATTGTTAACATCCCTAATTTAAATCCGTCTCTTTTGTCCACTTTCGACCGCATCTGTCCTGAATACTGTGAGGGGGTAGCCTGGTTAGCCAGACCTACATCAAGATGTAAGGTCTGGCAACTCTTCACACAAACGGCTCAATGCAAGGGGCGGGATATAAGGTTGTCCCTCAAAATGCCTCTGCACGCAATAGGATAGCGCTATGACCAATCAGAGCAACGAAGAAGGTGACGTAGTTACCGTAACCAGTCGGCCACATCTTTCTTGCTTAAAAAGGACTTCAGTAGGGTTATTTGCTCTTCTCTCAAAGAAAAACAGTCCTCCAGAGTCGCGGCCAAAGCCGCTTCAAAAGAAAGCTGTTCGCCAGCAGCAGCAGCCATTCTTTGTTTTCAAGTAGGAACAGTTGCAGCTCTGTCGTCATCATGTTAAGCCCGCCCCACAGACGCTACACACGATGTGATTGGCCTGACCAAATTTTGGTTTTTGGAGCTGTTAAGTGTATTGTGAGTGCCTAGACTAAACCCTGGCAGCAAATATATTTTGCGGCCGCTAGGGTGCGTCTAGATTTCTAGGCTAGTGAGGGGGTGGTCTGTGAGACGGTGGGCGAGTCTCCCTGCTGTCATTCAAACGCGAGCGGGAGTAATTATGAGTTTATATGAACGCAAACTTATATTATGTCGGAGCCCGCTGCTTGTTTAGCAAGTAAACATGCTGCACAGTGTTTTGTATGTTTATTTGTTGGAGCTTTCTCTGAATTTTCAGCGCAATTGATGAAATAGGATCGCGCAACTTTCACGCTTTCAAAACGAAACTACGGAGATCACCCGCAGTAGTTTTATCAATGAAAGGCTAAAAATAGCGCTGTTCACCGGATGTTCACGCCAGAAGTCAAAAAAAGACGTAAAACTTGTGTTTAATACCTCAGATTAGATAAATGGGCGGAGAGAAGGCGGTCGCGTGTGGCTGTTCGAACACATTCAACCACATTTGCGTTCCGCAACTCCAAAGCGATCCGATCGAAAGTGGTTTCGACTACCTCTGGATGTGGTTGAAAGTGGTCGAAAGTGGACGCGTTCAAAACGTTTTGAACACCGTTTACACCTGGCATTAACGTCGTCCACTTGTGATCCGATCGACGAAAACGCATGTTAATGCCAAGTGTAAACAGCCAAAGATAAGCTCCCTAGCTCGTGAATCAGTATGTGAATTCCAATCGAAAGTGATGACCCCCTAATCCCTTTGAAGATCAGAGCTCCTGGATGTAAACTTTCAAGGGAGTAATGTCACATTGTGTGGACGATTGAAATACACTTGGCGTATAAAGGAATGAAAACAATCAATTTCCCTTTATCTGGAGCATGTTGACTCTCCTCCCTGAAGTGCCCTTAAACTAATAGGACACAACAACACCATTTGGAACTGCAGGTAAGGACACTTCATTATTTCCTTATGACTGTTAAAACACGTTGTTAGATATGCATTTCTGTATGTAAAATGTAATATTTTCCCCAACACACACACTAAAAAGTTGATATTAAGTAAAAAATAAAAAGAGAAGTTTAAGCTGTGTGTGACATGACTTGCAGGAAACTTACATTTATACAGCAACATTTGCACATTAAACAGGAACTTGAAGTTTCTTAAGAAACACAACCACAGGATGAAATCACTGTGATCTTGTAGTACTCTAAGAGATGAGACTTTATGGAGTGAGAATTAATAAAAACCAGTCATGATAATCTGTTTATACATTTCTCTCTTTATCATTCACTTCACTACAGGTAAGGTATTTATTTATTTATTTATTGTGTAGAAAGAATTATAAAGTTATATAATTACAAAGAGGAAACTTATTGGAGATCTTATCAAGTGTTTCATTTAAGTATTAACTTAGTATCAGATGAATACGAAAGAATCTGGTTAAAATAGCCTAGTTAAACAAACGGAAAATAACTATGTTATTTATTTACAGTCTATTTCATCTAATCACTATCTAGAGGTAATTGAGATTAAATAGCTTTCATCCATCTGTGATTTTTCCTAGTAGTTGCTAATTGTTGTAGTTCTTCTGAATTTTTTTTATTGTTAAATCTCTTATTAAATAGTAAATAACCAATCATGGAAAAATTCGAAAGGATCTTTAATCAAACAGATATGTTGCATGTTTTGTAATATATCAGGAAGTGTTTTTCTTTATTAAACAGTGATAAGATGTGGAAATTACTTGAGTACCATTGCCTATTGTTCAATACGAATTATACCGAAATTATCTTATAATTCACATTAATTATTTTTAATATTACAAATGTTTACAAACTACTTTGTTCAACAGTTTAAAAAACACAAGGTGATGAGATCTTTACAACTGTCATTTCATCATTATGATTGTATATTTATACCTTAAAAGTTCATTTGAAAGCTGATTTAACTCTTTTGTTTACAGGCTGTAATCTTTCGAATGAGCAGAAGAGAATAGAAGTAACACAATACACAGGTGGTTCAGTCCTGTTGGCCTGCTCCTGTGATGACCCAAAGTCTACAGTTAACACATTTACATGGGACATTTACAATGGAAAACAATGGATGAATGTATTTGAACATGATACATTCAAAGGCAGACTAAAGCTGTTTATTGAAAAATCTCCAGGAAATCTGTCCCTTCTTATTCCTGACCTCAGAGAGGAAGATAAAGGGTTATTTAGATGTATGACAGAACCAAACAGTTTTACAGATGTTTCCTTAACAGTTCAAGGTAAATTAATGTTTCTTCCTAAACTGTCACAAAACTGATCTAAACATAATTTTGCTTTTGGAGATTAAATATAAAACATCTGAATCTTTATATAATAATTCACTCCTCACCTTAAGCTGATTGATCATGGCCACAAAATATTTTATCTGTTTTATGTGCTTCAGAGCAAACCTATCAGATCCAATTTGACAGAATTTTTGATAGTTTTGTGTTGGTACAGACTACAGTACTTACTAAGAACTTTAAATCGGGGGAAACAGTTATTATAAAACCCAATTATTACTACTTACTTTCACCTGATCACATTTCCATATAACTGTCTGTGAGAGGGATCTAACAGGTAGATGTGCATTCTGCAAAAGAGGTGGACACCGGTCTTCACTAAAACCTCAATGTGTTTGGTAATTCAATTTATCAGCCTGTAAATCTGTCTAAATCTTTGAAATTCTCCTATTAGTGAATTGTTATGATATGTCTGTTTTATATAGATCTGTTCTAAGGATGTCATTTGGTTCAGACACAGACTAATCTGTTTTTATGCTGTTTAAATTGAAATATGATCATAATTTGTATAAATCTGTTTTCAGGATGTCATTTGGTTCAGACACAGATAGATGAGGTGACTGGATATTTAGGAGAGTCTGTAGTTCTGCCCTGCTCCTGTACTGAACCACTGGCTAAACCTGACAAGATTAAATGGAAGTTTTATATAAAAAAGGAGAATTATGAAGAAATTTATCCATCTGAACACAGTGAGAGGTACAAGAACAGATGTAAACTTTTAAATCAAACCAATCCAGGAAATCTCTCTCTACAGCTCTCATCACTGACCAAAGAAGATGTTGGATACTATCAATGTTTTCTGTCATCTGTGAAGTTTGCCCAGGTCAAACTGTATGTTGAAGGTAGTTTTCTTTTTCCATTATTACTTTAATCTTCATTGCAAATCATCTCATTTAAAAAAAACTGTTAGGTAAAGCTGTAGGAAGACGCTATATTACAGTGTTCACTAACAATGATTTTACTCTAAACAGAGAAACCACAGGTCCATATAATGTATTCATCAACATATCAACCTTTACAACAAACACATGAGCTTACTCAACAACCAGAAAACAAAATAACACATCAAACACATAACACAACTCTGTGTAAGTCAAAGGCTTGTTTGCTTTACAATTTTTATGTTGAAAAGTTTGTTATGAATTAATTGCTCATTTACTGTACATTGTGGGTATTTGTTTCAGATGTCTTTATTTTAATAGCAGCATTTGCCTCAATACTGATATTTCTGGTATTTAACTCCTGTAGAGGCGAAGGTATATACGCACACACGTGTTTGTTATATTAGTGAGAATATCTTAGGATATTTTCATTGTCATACTGATGTATTGACATAAGTCTTAACGTTCCAAGATGTTTTATGTTGTAGGAGATAAACATACGAAGGTAGAGAGTGATGCTCCAGAACCAGCAAGAGAACCGGAAAATGAGGTGAGCACAAACTCTTTATCATATACAGTATATATGTAAAGTTGTGCTATAAACAACTAATCATTTCCTCTCTTTTTAGGATGAAGCTGTATTTTCTGGTGTATTCTATGTTAACCAGCATTTGAATATTTAAATAGCACATGGATTGTGAATTTACCCAATTTATAAGGAAATTAAAGAAATCTTCAGTTTTTCTGTGTATGTGGGTGATTGTGGCTTCATGTGTGGCATTTCATGTAAGAATGAGAAATGAAATATCAGCTTCTTCCAGAACAGCCTTCTCAATAAAGCTGTGAAATCTATACTGTAAATGAGCAGAGATATATGTTGTGCTTTTTCTGTGTTTATGTAATTTTTTTAAACAAATAAACTGATATAACTGATATAATATAAGAGTGAATTTCACATCAGTATGGTACAGCAATTATTTTCAATCACCATCAAACCACACATGGTTATGTAGCAGTCATTACTTTGTAATAATCATTATGTGAATGTTTTTCAGAAATTCTGGCACAGGCTTAATATATTTTTCTGTTACAAAACACTGAAGCTTTTTTGCCATATTAGAAAGGTTGCGCAAAATTTGTTTTATATGGGTAAAACTACCCAAACAACTTTATTTACATTTGATCTTGTTCCAGCTACAACTGATGAAAAACCATTTATGTTTGTATTATATTTTCCATTTTGAATCAGGCGGCTTTGTGGACATGTGGATTCTCAAAATGCAACAATATAAAATTGAAATAATGAGGTTTAACATCAAATGTCTTGTTTTGAAGTTCATTTTACATTGATACTGGCGTACTCCGTGTCCTCTACTGCATCTTTCTTCATGACAGCTGGTGTGGATGCTGTTTTAACAAGAAATACAGAAGAATATTCAACTTCATCCTAATGAAAGAGACAAAGAGCAAAGAGTTTGTAAATGCCTACATTTACGCACATGGACACATTATTGCATATATCAATATATCAAGTAATCATTGTGTAAGAGTGAATTTGTGTTCACCTCATTATCTAGTTTTCTTTTTAGTTTTGGAGCTTCACTGTTTACCTTCTTCGTCTTTTTATGTCCTACAACATAAATGTCTTATAAATCTCAGCAAGCTGTTATAAATTATGTCAATAGAGATCAATTTAATCAGTTAACATGCTAGGTTTTGACATTTACTGTGAGGACGACCAACACTATAAACAACTGTTTATCTTCAAATATCAGTGAATACATACAATTATACATTTTTAAAATATATAAAATACTGGGAGCTCACCAGCTGTCTGTTCATAATATGAGTTTTGTATGTGTACCTTTGTATCTCCAGTAGATAAATACTGGTAATGCCAGTAACAATACTGAGGCAAATCCAGGCATTAAAATAACATCTGTGAAGAAGCAAACAAACATATAGAAATACCCACACATGATAAATGAGTAACGTATGCACAAAAATATGTGAATGTATTTGGGAGAGATTTGGGAACTGTCTATAAGTATCTTTGCAGATGTATGACATCTGTTAAAGAGATCAGCATTGGGTTTGCTTGTGGAGATACCTATAAGGCAATAAAATCCCCAGGTGGTGTTGGTAACCCAACATCTCTGTCTTACTCTCCAAAATTCCGGTTCACTGAAGGTCTATTGAATCTATGTAATGTCATATACATTCTATGTTGTGCTGCTACTAAGGTTTCATCTACATGTTTGGTGTCATTTTAAAGGTCATGGTGCGATGGTTAAAAAGGTCTAATGTCTTTAATTCTAAGAGAAAGTGTATAAAAGTTTAGAACTTAAGACTTAATCTGCACTCCTGTTAGGGGTGTCTCATCCAGATGAGATCTAAGTTACAGATGGTTAACAGTCCCTTCAGTTCGCGAGAACCTGACCAACCAAATCCTTATTTGAGACTTTTATGATTCTTTGTCTCAGCTGTGTTTATAAGGTAGCTTGGCAAAAAAGTCTTGGAAGCATTCTTTAGCAAGAATCTTCTCCACACTTTATTCAAACATAATGGAAGCATCTGTATTCAGAACACACTGCTGTGTGTCTTTAATTGCCAGGTATGATTTTGACTTTGTGACTTTTATTTTCTATGCTGATCTTTTTAGTTGTTAATATTTTTATTGACGAATTGAATAACCAAATGATTGATTTAAGTTTAACCTGCCTGGCATAATAAATTGTTAACCTTTATTCATTTTAAAACTTGTCAAGTCTTTTATTATACTTTCAGTGTTTAAAGAGTAACTAAACCCTAAACCAACTTTTTTTAGTTAATGATCTGTAAGAATGATGCTTTATTAGTGCTGTTCATTGATTTTAGTAAGTTTTTTGACATTTGGATATAAAGTGTTTCAATACTACAATATATGGTGTAAAAACGTCTGAGTGCTGCCCTCTTCAGGTTGAACGGTGGCTACTGCAGTTGAATTTTCCTATTGGATGTTGGGTCCAAGAAATAACTCGTGACGTAAGCAGGATCAAGCTCACCTCGCCCTTGTTACGATCTCACCACACACTTAGTTCGTCCCCTCTATCTCCGTTGGGATCTGCCCACTTTTCTTGCATTTTTCAAATATTGCAGTGGGTGGAGTCAAGCTCTGACCAGGGGTTTAGTTACTCTTTAAGATAAATATACTGTAGGGCGCATAGATTAGTTGAATTGCCTCTATTGAAAATATGATTGGAGTAATCGCCTCCCCATTTTAGGTTAAATGGAGAATTGCCTAAAATATAGATGTTTTATGGTTTGTTGTTGTTTCTATAAACATTGATTTAGACTTCATATTTCTGTGAGATGAGGGCACGAATTGTTTATTCAATCAATGCCCGCCACCACCCAATTTTGTTTTGGGCAGCTGTAAAGCGTGACCCTCTTCTGAACAATGGTAACTACAAAACTCAAAAGAAGAAACAGAAACTCTTCCAAATCTCGAAGATAAATGAACATTAAAAACGAACAAATCTTTCTTTTTGGTTAAAAACACATAAAATAGAGTTTAAATTCAAATTATACTCTTCAAATGCAGTCCCGTGCAAAGCATGCTGGGAACTACGAGTCCACTGCCTAGTTGGTTATGTTTAATAATAAAATCACGTAGTTTCAACACAAAAATATTAAGTTAATTTCCTTCTTACAAAGTTAAGTGGATTATACATGATAAAATGAAGTTGAATTTACTCAATTATGTGTTCATTTAAAATTACTCAAAGTATTCAAATTATTATGTTATTTTAACACATATTTTGATAAAAAAAATAAAAATAAAAAATTGTAACACAGTTTACTCATTTTATTTAGATAAATCTACTAAGGCACAGAAACACTTTCACATCAGAATAATTTTGATAATTTATAATTTTAGTCAGATTATAATTTCACCACAGAGCTCAAAGAAATAAATTGAAACCTAATAAATGGAATTGTTCTTCTAGAAGCGCTAAGGAAGGAAAGAACACGAGCTCCCTTCACAGGTTAGTGGGTGGCTTCTTACACAGATGCATGTCAACGTATTCCACTAACCTAACCTCTTCCCTAAACCTAACCCGTACAGTCTACTAATACTCTAATGACATATAGTTGCATATTAATGCAAGTTAGTTGAAATTGTGGAAAGTGATTTCTAGTAGAATGTCTAAAGTGGACTATTAAAATAAAGTGTAACCAAAACGACTTTAGATGAATACAGCATTTCATATCAAATACCCAAATATAACACTTTGACAGATGTTGTGAAGATGTTTAACATTGATCATTTTTGTAAAGCAAAAAAGTCCATGACTTACACAGAGGTATGCCATATGGTTGATGTGTTGATCTGTCTTCTGGTTGTTGAGTTGTTATAAGCTTGTGTGTTTGTTGTGAAGGTTGATATGTTGATGAATAGACCTTTGGTTGCTCTGTTCAGAGCAAAATCATTGTTAGTGAATATAACACTGTAACACAACAGAGCATCTGTCATCCTACATCTTTACCTCAGCTTTTTAACAGTTTGGATTTCTCAAACAAAACAAATAATAATGTTGTTCAAGTAACAACACACAGAAGATAAAATCTACCTTTAACATGAAGTCTGATGAAGATAAACCTGTTAGACACAGAACACTGATAGTCTCCTTGGTCTTCTTTGGTCAGTGATGAGAGATGTAGAGAGAGATTTCCTGGTGTGGTTTGATTTAACAGTTTACCTCTGTTTTTGTACCTCTCAATGTGTTCAGATGGGTAAATTTCTTCATAATTAATGCTTTCTATATTAAAACGCCATTTAATCTGCTCAGGTTTAGCCAGTGGTTCAGTACAGGAGCAGGGCAGAACTACAGACTCTCCAAGATATCCAGTCAGCTCTTCAGTGCTTTCTGTCTTTGTCTGAACCAAATGACATCCTGATTGAGAACATAAGGATACAAATTTTATTCATATTTAATAACACTGATTATAAATCCTTTGTAACATTTAATAAATATAGGCACAGTCAGGGGCGTCAGTTTGTGTTGAAAAGTGGTGGGGACAAAAAATACTCAGCATAAAACCCTAACAATGTCGACTGCACATGTAACAGTCCCTGCAAAACCAGCTCAGCCAAACGCAACATATGTGACCCTGGACCACAAAACCAGTCGTACACTGCAAAAATTATTTTCAAGAAAAAATGTTCTTTGTATTTTTGCCTTGTTTTCAGTAAAAATGTCAAAAAATTCTTAAATTAAGATGCGTTTCCTTGATGAGCAAATTACCTAAGAAAATAAGTCTAGTTTTAGACCAAAAATGCCAAATGTAAGTGATTTTGTGCATAAAACAAGCAAAAAAATCTGCCAATGGGGTAAGCAAAAAAATCTTGAACATTTTTCTTAAAAACTTTCAAGAAAAATTCAAGGAAAAATTGCTTACCCCATTGGCAGATTTTGTTGCTTGTTTTATGCACAAAATCACTTAAATTTGATATTTTTGGTCTAAAAACTAGATTTTTGCACATCAAGAAAAAGCATCTTAATTTAAGAATATTTTAGATATTTTACTAAGAATTTTTTTCTTGAAAATCTGACTTTCTTACTTAGTATTTTTGTCTTGTTTTTAGTAGAAATATCTAAAAATTCTTAAATCAAGATGTATTTTCTTGATGAGCAAAATGACGTAAGAAATCATAGAAGTCTAGTTTTTAGACAAAAAAATATACAATTTAAGTGAATATGTGCTTAAAACAAGCAAAAATATCGGCCAATGGGGTGAGAAAAAAATCTAAAAATAAGATAGATTTTTTTCTTAAACACTTAATTTAAGCAAAATGTTCTATATTTTTGCTTGTTTTAAGCACAAATTTACTTAAATTGCATATTTTTGTCTAAAAACTAGACTTATTTTCTTAGGTCATTTTGCTCATCAAGAAAAAGCATCTCTAATTTAAGAATTTTTTGATATTTCTACTGAAAACAAGACAAAAATACTAAGTAAGAAAGTAAATTTTTGCAGTGTAAGTCACACAGGTATTTTTTATTAAATTTTTCAGAACATTTTAACCATATGCTTTCAAAAAGTGGTGGGGACAAAATCAGCCATTTCAAAAAGTGGTGGGGACATGTCCCCACCGTCCCCAGTGTAAATGACACCTATGGGCACAGTTATTGCCTACAGATTTTAAGAGATTTAATAAAGGAAATAGCTTAATAAAATCAACTAAAATCAAATCAAAATAATAAGTGTCCCTATATGGTCTAAATAGAATCAGATAGCATGGTAAAAAAATAGCTGTAATTATGCAGCTGGTTGCCAGTAACTTAGAAGATAAAGACTGAAAATGTTTAATGTTCATTTAACTTGAAACTGTTGCCAGTAAATAACATACATGTAAAATCTACAGTAAGTTACTGGCAACCAGCTGCCAGTAATACTGTAATTTCTACAGACATTTTTTGTCCATCAAAAAAATACACTTTGAAGACATTTAACCCCTTAAATCAGTTTTCAAATGAACTTTTAAATAAAAATGTACAATCACAAGAAGTGACAGCTGTGTAATATATCATCTGATTCTAAAATACTGATCTTACCTGCACTGATGTGAAGCATAAATAAAAAAATGTATAAACAGTCCCTCATGTTTTATTAATCCACACTCAGTAATGTTCAAACTCTCAGAGTAATGCAGAGATGGTAACATTGATCTTATTCTGTGATTCCTGTAAATTGTTAGTTCCTGTATTTTCACATACACATTATATTTCCTATTTAAGTCATGCTCAAACAGGTCACTGTTTTGGCCATAGCCAACAGAACTACATTGGGTGGATTGGGGTATGGGATATTTACACCTTGATAGCAGCACACACAAGACAACAACATTCAGAACCATATATTGTTAAGGTTTATTTTCATAGCCCTTCACCTGAAATTTTCTTTGTTTTATTTCACTCTTACAGGTTTAATTCTCTAGGGTATTACATTTACACATTAAGCTTGTTTTATCCAAAGTGACATATACAGCGCATTAAAGTATGTGTGTTAATTGGGAAACAGTGTTTCTACTGTAATGTTCAAACAAAAAGACTGACAAATAACTACTTGTGTAAGCATGACTAACAATATATAGAATAAGAAAACATGCAAGAAATTAAACAGGAACTTGAAGTTTTCCAAAGAATAACAACCACAGTCTGAGATCACTTCCTGTACCTTTCTGAATTATTCTGTGAGAAGAGATTTCATTAAGCGAGAATTATCAAGACCTATCAAGAACAAAGAATACTGGACTAACAATCGGGCTTTACATGGTGTTTTTAGTATTGAGTTTATAGTTGGGTAAGATTGCCACCTAGTGGATAATAGCTGAAATATGGATTTGATGTTAAAGAACAATAAAGAGAATCGTTTTCTCTTTATTGACGAGATGACTCAACAATATTGACATTTATCTGGATATTGCCATTAATTGTGCAACTGTAGAAAAAACTATGATTAAAGACTGTGGTGTTTATGTTCATAAATCAGAATAAAGGATGAGAATGGACTGTTTGCTTTTTTTTGACAAATAATGCATTGCTGGGTGTAAATCAAAACGGACGTTCTGACTAGAGGGGATACAGCTAAGGCCAAATCTCGCGATTTGTTGGGTTTAGGGTCATGTGGTTGAGGGTAGGATTAGGATGAAAACAGCGGTTCTGGCCAGATAGAATACAGCATCTCGTTGGATGTTGGATTTAGGGTTAGGTTTGAGGGTAGGATTAGGATGAAAACAGCGTTTATCTGGCGAGATTTTACGAGATTTTGGCCGTAGCTGTATCCTTCTAGCCACAACCCAAAAACTGATGTATCTTTTAAATATTTCTGTAGTACTGACAAACATCAACAGGGGGCAATACTTTCAAAACAAATCTGCGTTACGTCACATCAGAATTGCCGTAATTGCGTCATGACGCGCTGTACTACATGAGCGCAGTTTAATTCACGTATTTAGGTAAGTAGCTGGATAAAATGGCGTCTACGTGGAAAATATATTTAATGGTAGTGCAGTTTATCGTCTTGTGTATCCTGACCAACACCCAGTCGAGACAAATAACCACGGTGAGTGAATCGAAATGGCATTTTAGGCAGTTTAATGTTTTTCTGTGTGTTTACGCCACATCCGCGTACGCGCATACAGTGTATGCTGCATGTAACGTGAACAGATATATAATTACTAACGCTATATAACTAACTACTGAACAATATTGTTGCTTATAAAGCTTCTTAACGCATTTGTTGACTGCTATAAACACGTTTACGTGCCTTCAGGATATATATTTTTTGTTTATTCAAAGCATAATCGTGAACTTCAAAACATGTCGGAATATTGTAAACAAACGAGTTTGATTGATTGATTGTCGTTTATTTCACAGGAGACTGTAGTGCTGAATGTGACAGCGGTTGATGTAATTCAGACAAAGTACAATGTACAGGTAAAATAATAATGCAATTATTTCCTGCTGATAAAACATTAGAAACCATCACAGAAATTCTAATGGATTAAATTGGTTTTACTTGAAACCAATGGATTCTGTGATTCTCTATTATTAGTGGCGAATGTGAACCAATAGAATTGATGTTGTTTCTTCACCAGGGTTCACGTGCTCAAATAAGGGACTGGTATATTACATCCATGTTATGTTTGTAAAGAGACGATGATCATTTAAAATGTCTTTGTTTCAGATCAACTTGACTTTAGATCTCTGGGACAATGAAACATTCATTAATGGAGCTCCTATTAAACATTCAGAAGTCACAAGGATGAAAAGTCCTGTTCTGCTGTGTAAGTATATTTATTTTATTTAATGTTTATAGTGCTACAATATCATCAAAATGTTTGTATTACTCACTTATTTGTCTTTGTAGTGGATGGCTATAATGGGAGCTCTAAGACAGCAGGCGAGTTGGTTAGCAGTGAGCTGAGGTTGATGCTGAATCGCTCGTATATTCAGAGTGATGTTGGAGATCAGGTTCAGTTTCTCGTCCTGAGTCAACAGATAATCCAGCTGGAGGATGAAATGGTTTGTCTCATTTTAACTGTGTTTATTTCATGTATTGTAGCTGATTTACAGGAATTACTTTCTGATAACAATAAAAAACAAAATAGTTATGAATATTTCTTTTTAAACTACAGTTTTAGTGCTATAGGTTAAAATGCAATGCATGATAACTGCTCCCCATGCTTTATATTTTGTAGGTCCATCAGCCAGACATCTTTGAAGTGGAAATCCTGTGGAACCAGACCGCTGAAGAGATCACACATGTGATCAATGCTTACCCTTCATCAGCAAGCAAGATCTCAGCCATCCCACTAGAGAATGACATCTTGGTGACTGACACGTCCATACACAGTGAAGGTACGTTTACTGTGTGCTTTAGATATAGTATTGTGTAAATGTGATCTTGCATTTACAGTTATGCGCTGACGCTTTTATCAAAATTGACTTGCAGTGCATTTTTATCTGCGTTTCTTGGGATCAAACCAGTGCAGAGCCACAAGAAAGCCACATTTTTGGTGCAGTGGATAAGACTTTGGTGACTTTCGCCTTTGGTGTGAGAGACCTGGGTTCGAATCCACTGTGAAACACCATTGTGTCCCTGAGCAAGACACTTAACCCCTAGTTGCTCCAGAGGCGTGCGACTTCTGACATATATAGCAATTGTCAATTTGGATAAATGTAAATTAAAAAATGTACTCCACTCTCTGAAATACTTGATTTCGATTGGTTGTAGAATCCTATGGATCGAATACAGCATCGCCCACAATGTGGTAGTTTTATGTGTGTTGTGGCACTCTGCTGTCTCTTTCCTCTTACCTAATATACAGTAATACTCTTATGAATATTTTATGTCCATTACTGCACTGGTTTGGTACGTAGTTGTATAATAATCACGAAAATCGCCATTCATTGCAAAATGAATCGCTCCAGGTTGATATCAGGCCTATCTGGGTTTGTTTTTTTGCTAGTGGCCTGCTTAATGTACATTATCTGGTGCTTTAGTGTTGAGTTTGTGATGCTCACAGGTGAAGACCAAGTGCTTAACACCACCAGCCACTATCTGTATAAAAACGCTGAGACTACCCAGGAAGAGATCGCAGCTCCGGGGAAACTTCCAGAAACGCCCTTGCGGATGGATCCAGATACCCTGTACGAGTTGAGAGAGGAAGAGGAAGGGAATTCTGATTACATCCTGCCTGAGGTTCCTCTCCGAGGTTCCATGACTTCTTACAGCGTAAGTGCTTGTGTACTTGTGTCAGGCTGGTACTGTTTATGCTGATACGAGAACGCATTCAGTTTGGGTTGGTGACACCTGTTTTGTTATTTATATGTGGGCAGGTGGTTTGCCAGTGGATTGAGGAGGTGAGGGATAAACTGAGGCGCTTCTGGTCGGATTCAGTCCCACTTTTCTTCTTGATCATGTGGGTGGTGGTGGTTGGTGTTGCAGGCTCTGCCGTCATCATTAAGATCTTGGATCTTCTGTTTCCCTCCTGTGAACACAGGTATGACCTGTAGCGACCTATTATTGTGCCTTTTGTGCTTGGTCTAATTTGAAATTATGGTTATTTAGCTGAAGTTAGAATTGTTTTTGAGATTTTCAACCAAGTGTTATTGAAATAAAATTGTAGATTTTACAAGTAATTCACAGTGGGATTTAAAGAAAATTTGTGTTTTTCTTTCCTAGGGGATTTTTTCATCTGAATCCAGAGACTCTAATGCCAGATGATGAAAAACAGTGTTTAGTAGATAACATGGAGGTAGAGGGAGGAGCAACAGAAAAGCATATTTTAATAGAGAAGTGATTGCGATGAATGTTTTCATCAATTTGGTTATGTGGCTTTATTTGGTTAAGGACACCAATGACTTTAGTGTAGCACTTTAAAGACAAATTCTGCAACATTTCCTAATGAAACAGAGTTCTATTTTCACATTATCAGACGTTTATCGTTTTGTTTTCATTGCTGCACTGTGCTGAAAGAAAGAAAAGTGTACATTTATTGAAATGTGCACAGCAACGGCATGTTGAGCTGGACTTGTTTTTGACCACTTTGGTAAAGAGGATATTACTGGCACCCATGGGGTATGATACCATTGAAAAAAAATTGGTAAAGTTAAAAATTATGTCAACAAAAAATATTAAATGCAGCTGATTTTGATCTATTCTTTACTGTTTTTATAAGTGACCTGTATGAACTTTTATTGCTTATTTGTCTTTAATAGTATTTGTGTCTTTGTTTCAGCATCAGATATAGATGTGGCATTAAGCATGCATATTACTGGCAACGTGTGCCCTGCATTACTTTTTACCTGCATTGGATGATTTTGACATTATTTTAATCTGTGTTCAATCTTTTCTTGAATGTTGTTTAATATTGTTTGAAGCACTGTACTGTAGTGTTATTTTGTAAAGACAAAGGATTTTATGAACATTTACATTTCCGTTGGACTCCCTTTCATTGAAGCCCTGAATAGCTACTGGCATTTGATTAAAAAAAAGACAGCGTTTAGTTTGTATATCAGCATGGAAATATGTTTTTCTTCACGGTTTGTTACATCAGTAAATACTGCACAATAAATGGGTTCGTCTCATTGAGTCTCCTTATTCAATTTAATCGTATCCATTTGTCATAAAAAGTTTATTCAGCAAAATATAATTCTACATATCAATCATCATCAAGAAACATCACTACGAGAAAACCAGAATTGGTTCATAGTGTTTATAAAAGTCAAGTACTGTCATTAAGACAATCTAATCTTGGTCTAGTGCTGGAGTCTTTGGCCTTTAAATCAACCACACGATGACACAGAAAGAACAGTAAACTCAGTCATTTGCATAGCTCTATAACTCTATAGTTAGTTGCACTTGGAGGCATGGTAGTATTTGCTTATCAGTGGCAGTGTGGTTTTACACATACAGAGCAAATCATCACTGTTGTATAAACAACAAACAACCAAAGCATCAAGCCCTACTGTCTGCACATTATAGCAATGGTACACAGAGCGCATTTTTAACGGCATCAAAACCAGTTTTTCACACCCCGATAAAGATTTGCAAAATAAAGGCTTTTGTAAGGAATGATCTCCTGGAATGCATTTAAGCCTTGGTCATTGAAAATTTACAAATTCTGAACTTTAAGTGAGCTCCTGTATCCAAAGTGTCAATGATTAACCAAACTTACTTTTACTATTACTAACCTACTAAATATTAAACTTCATTTAAGGCAAGTCCTATCTGGACGCTATTGTGTGTTCTAGGATGAAACCGCTCTATGGAATGAGTGAAACTGACCCTCGGTCTTCCAAAGTGCTTATAATGATTGTAAACTGGTCCTTTAACGCCGACGTGAGTGTCGGGGGCTTCAGCAGGAGCCAAACTCTGCTATCCACTTCTCATACTTCTCCAAGTCGGCAGCAGATACAGATTTCGAGACTTTCTTCAGTGACACCTCAAAATCCTCCATTGTAGTAGGCATTTGCATCTCGTCTTTTGGTACACTTCGGATTTGCTCAGGGGTCAAGCCTTCAATACGTCTTCTCATTGCCATCAGGGATGCATCTCTGCAATTATTCAGAAATAAATAAAAATGGATGGTGATAAAAATCATTTATTTTTTAAAATGTCCAGAAAGGTAGCTAATAATCCCCTACAAGGGTTTACCTTTAGGATTGCATTTGTAGAAATTGATCTAAATTGATTTGATTGAATAGACTGATCTAAATGTTAGTCTTATGGCATACTAAATTAAGTGAAACAGAATGGCATAATACCACATATTAATGTGTTGTCTACTGCATTTTGTCATCATGTTTCATTGTACATGACTGAATTGAAATTTAGAGGACGCTTTTATCCAAAGCAACTTTGAAAAGTGAGGAAAACAACAGAGGGATTTGTCTTAAAGCCGTTCTAAGCGAATCTGCGAGACGTTCGTTTTTGTTGACGTTTGAATTGTTTTCAAACAGACGGAGCGTAGCTAACTCCTCCCCCTTCCTTCCGTGCTTTCATGAACGAGCCCAACCCCCACCCCCAAATACTTCTTGTCGTTTATTGGCTGGAACACTTTGTTATGGTTTCTGTTTGTAGGTTTGGCCACTGTGTTGTTATTGCCATTTGTGAAGCCTGGGCTGTCTACAGAGATCGCATTTTACAGTTTGATCAGCGGACAGGCAGCAAGCAGATAGTGAGGAGATGTTTGCTGTATGTAACAAAAAATGTTTTATGGTCTAAAACGCGTCAATTCGCTTAGAGCACCTTTAAGGGGGATGCACATCGGGCGAGAAGTGGCGTGCCAAGTCGTGTGTAGGACTCTCAGGTATCGCACACCAAAGGTGCACATTAAATAGCGCAAGCTTAGTGAGATGGAGTCTACTTCCAGATACAAATTATGTGGTAGAAACATATATTAATGATTTTGGACAAATCATAGTTTAACATTTTCCATCGTCCAGAGTGACAGCAGACATTGTCAGGCACCTCTGATGTATGTACATTGATAGAAAATAATGCATTCGATTTTTAAATACATGAGGAACAATGCTTCTCACAAGGTGTGCGAACCCCTTTAGGGTTGATTTGCATCATGGGTAGTGACAGGTGTACCAATGGTGACAGGTGTACCTGCATAGGTTGGTGATGTCAGCACCAGAGTATCCCTCCATTTGCTCAGCGATCTTGTCCATGTCAACATCATTGGCCAGATCCAACTCCTTCAGATTGATCCTGAGCAACTCTACCCTCCCTTTAGCTACAATCACATTGCATACAAGAACATCCCATGAGCACTCAATCAGAAATGAATGATTTTTAAAGGTGTAACCCTGTCTGTTAAATCCAGGCTTAAGTCTCAATTTAATTATGAGCATTATTATTAGGAGCATTAATGTTTGTATAAATTCACTGATTTCACATCGATTTCAATCTTTAATCATGGCCTTCTTAGTCAATATTAAAGATTTCAAGGATATATTTTCAAATAATGTTTTTATGTAGAAAACAGTACATCACTGAAAAATGTTTTTTACAGACTGGGTGTCATATCTATTATAGTAGTTAAAGGCGGGGTGCATGATTTTTGAGAAACGCTTTGAAAAAGGGAGTCTGGCTGAGTACCAAAACACCCTTTTAGCCAATAAGCAGTGTGTGTGTCTACTAACCGACATTGTTGTCTGGGTTGTGTATATGTGGAGTGGGTCTATCAAAATAAGGTCCAGATTCTATTGGGGTAGGGGCGTGTTTGTTTAGGTGATTTCAAATGTCAACATTGGCTTTGAGATTGTGCACCCCGCCTTTAAAGTCCTTTAAGTTGTACCTGTATGATGCTTTGATGGATTCTGGGTAATTTCAAGTACCTGAGGGCAATGGGATATAAATTCTCTTCTCTAATCGGCGTCTCAGAGCTTCGTCAATGTCCCAAGGGAAGTTGGTGGCTGCTAGAACCATAACCATTTTTGAAGGGTCATTTTCAGACGATCCACCAACACCTGGATAACACAAGTGATTATATTTAACAATCAAATAAAAAAAATCAATGTATCATGTCAACTTATTTACTCTTTTAGCAACAAACTGCATACTGTAGAGTCACACAGACATTAATGACTGTAACTGACTGTTTAACACTGACTGTAAATTATAGATTTCCTACACATAATGATGAGTTATCCTTTAGGTGCGTGTGTCCGTGCCAGCCATCCACTAAAGCAGTTTATTTACAATGTGTGCATTTGTGTGATGTCTGTGTGAAAAAAAAACAGTACCATCCATCTGGACAAGCAGTTCAGATTTGACACGTCTGCTGGCTTCATGTTCCTCTGAGGTTCCTCTGCGGCTACATATGGAGTCTATCTCATCAATGAAGATGGTAGTGGGGGCATAAAATCTTGCCTGTGTGCAGATGCCAACAACACACAAATGTAGGCACATTAACAGGAAAAAACACATGTAATTATGTCTGTAAAACTCCAGGCTAAAGTCTCAATCTCAAGTCTGATTTCAATCATGACCTTACTCAGTCAAAAGATATCAAGGTTATATTTTTAGGATGATTTTATGTAAATTAGAAAACATGACTTGAGCTGGGTTCTTACAGATTGGGTCTTATTTGGCTGCCATATTAAATGATTACATGTATTAATGAGGGGCAAGAGTGAGCATGTGTGTTTTTGTGTAACATGTTAAACAGGAAGTGAATTTTGTGAATTTGTAAGCACATGTGATTTTACCATTTCAAAAAGCAGCCGTACGAGTTTTTCAGACTCTCCTCTGTATTTTGAGGTGAGCGTGGAGGAGGAGACATTAAAGAAGGTTGTTTTGCACTCCGTGGCAACAGCTTTAGCCAATAATGTCTTTCCTGTGCCTGGAGGACCCACCATTAACACTCCCTAAAAAATAAATGTTAGTTATATAGCAAATACATTGCTCCATGAAATTACATTTTATTGCATTGAATTTAAAGTTAATTGGTAATTTTTTATGTTAGTAAAGCTGTTTTGGAATCAAACATTTTTTTCATTATGTTTATATAACCCACTCTCTACACCAAAGTCAAGTACATCTTATGTAAACATAAACGTAGGAAAAACAACTATCAACTTAAGCTAGAAGTATAGTCCAGTTTTATGCATACGCGAGGGTCCGTGTATAGTGTGTGTGACGCAGATTTCGTCATTAGAATAGTATGTGCACACAGTGTCTGCGCACCGCTGGATTTTTGTAATGCACGTACTTTGTATGCATAGGTCGCGCATGTGCATACAGTAGAATGTAGTATGTAGTCCAGCCATTGCATTGCGTTAGTTTTGGGATGAGCCTTTTGAAATCCACTTACTATGTCAACAACTCCACATTCATATGATCACATTTGATTTTCTATGAGGTTTCTTGGGCATTCATACCTTCCACGGGCGCCTTATTCCTTTAAAGAACTCGGGCATCCACATAGGCAGAACCACAGCTTCTTTCAACAGCTTCTTTGGTTCCTCCAGATCAGCAATATCCTCCCTATAGTAAAAACAAATATTTAAGACCTTCAAATGTAAATGTTTGACACATTATTTCTAATATACACGCAAGAATTACACAAGGGACACTTTATAAAGTTAAAGACGCCTTAGAAACAGGTAAAGAGTGAGTGTATAAACAGACCATGTGACATTAGGATTTTGTGAGATGATGTCTCTCTCCAGAGAATCAATCAGGTCTTTATCTTCTCCTCCTCTGTCAAATCTCTTCACTTCCGTTTCCACACCATCAGCTTTATTCTATAGGAAATATATAAGGACAGAGTGTTTGTCATATTTTAATTTCTTTACTAAAGGTTTCTGTGCATTACACAATTGTAAATTTAATTTGTGATGCTAGTTGAAAATCTTTATTTTATTGTGCATTTGTCAGCAAGATGTGTATTTGTAAAAGTGGTTCAAGATGATATTTACATAGTAAACAGAAAGAGTGCAAGAAACCGGATGCACAGGTTTGCATTGTTAACACAGCAAAAGGAAATGAAATTTTAAGTAAATATTGCATCTATATTGTCAGGGTACGACACAATAGGACTTTTCCAAATAGTAGACAGAGACAGAAAACATGTTTAATGTAGGTAAAAGCTCCATCAGTCAGCTGTCCTCACCTTTTCATCTTTGGGCTTTGATGCATTTTCTTTCTTTTCTTTGCCTTTGTGCGGTTTCCCCTTTTCACCATTGGCAATGCGCGGTGATGGGCGCTGCTGGCCACGGGGGCCGACGCTTAACCTGTTACCGTGGCCTTTACCATCTTTATACGGTCCAGAGGATTTTCTCACTACA
Source organism: Paramisgurnus dabryanus (assembly GCF_030506205.2). NCBI lineage: Eukaryota > Metazoa > Chordata > Actinopteri > Cypriniformes > Cobitidae > Paramisgurnus > Paramisgurnus dabryanus. The sequence goes on along the minus strand of NC_133348.1, from coordinate 20,280,835 downwards.
GTTGGAGAAGACCTGTTCATCACACACAAACATCTTACTAGGGCGACGTTGATGTAGTTCTTTAAGAATTATATTGAGCTTGCAGAAAGAAATAAGAGGGCAAATTCCTCATTCAAATGTTTTTTTTTATAATACCATCATGTATTATGTCAGGGGTTCCCAAACTTTTCACTACGCAACCCACTTAAACAATGTAATCTATCTCAGGACCCACCACAATATTTTTTAACGAAAATATGGGGTAAACACACATATGTTGTCTCTAAGAAAAGAGTAAATCCTATTTTCCTGGTTAAACAGTTTTTCAATTGGATTAAACCGTCATCTCAGTGTACGACCAACAAGTGGATCCCAACCCATAGTTTGAAAACCCCTGGATTATGTAACGGCCAGAAGAGACTTGAAAGAGCTCTTTTTAGTCTGATCTTAATCACATGATATGACTTTTGATGTTTTTTTTAACACAACCACATCTAAAGACATTCACACACAATTATGCCCTTGCATTTCTGTGACTTTTATAGGTGTTTTGGACTATTGGACTATTTTTTTAAAAAAATCATTATCAACGCATTTTAATTAATAGATTAAAATGTCTGTAATACAGTTTCCCAAAAGTAACATTTTGCTAGCCGAATAAAGTGTTCATATTATTTATAAAATGATATACCATTATATAGAATGTATTCATTATAAAAATAGACTTACCCATGGCTGTATAACATGCCCCTAAAATGTTTATTTTTTTCATCATTGTGGAAACCTTTAAAGTAAAACTAGGGATCCACAGATATGGCACAGAAACCATTTGTTCTCACTTTCAGACATCGGTCAGTTGTTTAAAGACAGCCCACCGATATAATACAACCTGAACTTTACTAAAAAAAGAAGATAAAAGAAAATAGATGGACTACATACCTGTGTTCCACATGTACAGGTAAAATATCATTGTCCTGGCTGAAACTACTAGGTTTAGATGGGGTCGACTCTTGGTGCTGGAAGCTTTCAAGTGTGGTCATGATCTCCTGGACATGCTTGGTTTCTTCATTGATCTCCTGCCAAACCTTAATGAAAAACACACAGACTGTCAACACAACTCCGTGCTATTAAAGTTATGTGCTAGATGTTTGCCTAAAGAAACTCAAACCTGTTGCCATTTCTGCTGTAGAGGAGAGTCTCTCAAGGAGTATTGGTATTTTTTAATCTGCTCCAGGACCCCCTGATAACAGACCACTGCAGAGCTGTAGTTTCCCAGCAGGGCATATTCTCTAGCCAGCTTCACATTCTCATTGATCTCCCCCAAACTCATGCTGTAAAGGTTTAGATATGACAGATGAACATCACAGACAGAGATAAACACACGCCCTGGGTGTTTTCATGTTATGATCGTCATAAAGCACATTGTTATTCACATAAGAGCTGCTCGTTTGTAAAGAATTGTAACATTTTATTAAAGACAGTAAATAATCCAGAGAACCAGATAAATATATTGTTTCAACGTTATTTTCATCTGAGATTAATCATTAAGAGACAAAACAGCTTAACGGTTTGTGTACGTATCGACTTCACCCGTTGAAACTGGAAAGATCTACTAACCTGTTAACTTATAAGCCTCAGAGTTGGTAAACACACCTGACCGGTTTACTAAATAAAGTCACACCGTTCAAACGATCGGCGACTAAAAGCCATGTGTGTGCTGCTGTGGACAATGAGGATTCATTTGAAAAAGTAAGATCCACAGTCACACAAGTCCACATCAGAAGTTCAGCACTTGTTTAGGAAAGGACTTATCAGTGTGAAGGCGGAAACAAATATTACCCGCGCGGACATTTTTTCAATATAAAAGTCGGGTGTTTGTTATCGGGTGATATCACATAGCAAATAAATCATATGAAATTTTCTAAATGTTGCAGTGATTAAATATCCATTTTTTAACAGATATTTTAATAAATCATTTCACGCTACAATTAACTGTTATTAAATCTTTCAAAATGTATGTCGTTTTAACTACATGTTTTTTTTCAAAATAAAAGTCACAGACGGCCGTTTCCAAATAATTCAGAAGATATTGAAAACACGTCCAAAAGGATTTATTGTTATTTGCACATTTATGAACAAATGTCAGTTCATCATTAAGATGAGGAAGATGGCAAGAGACCAAAGATGGATATCAGAATACTGCTGGATTTGGACAATGTGTACATGACAAAATATTACTTATATTTGATGTTTCTTTCTCAAACGCACAGACAGAGCAGAGAAATGTGAAACGTGTGCAAAATGTAACTAAAATACTTCCAAATGAAATGTATATGCCTGGTAGAGATGCAGTTGTTGTCTACGACTTTTAATATCCAAGGTTAGAATAGTGTTGACTGAAATTACAAAAATTTCTGATGATCTTTCAAAAGTTTTTTGTTGTGCTCCTGGGTATGTGGAAGAAATGTCAAGTAAAGTTACAGTAGTCAGAATCTGAAAATGTACATCGCAAAGCACGAGTTAGCATCAAAGTTTATCAGTTTCAGTGAGAAATGTCTAAGTATGTGGGTTTTGGTAAAGGCACATTTTTTTCTTGATAACCATGAATGTGTCTGGAGACAAATACTGAAATACAGATGGACTTCTGGACATATCAAACATGATTGGCAGTGCCATTTGAAGAACTGTATTCACATTTAGATGCAGGTGGATGCAGACAGGACGTGGGTGGGAAATACTGATGGGCATCTCGAATCAACCTTCACTCTTTACATTTCTAGTCAACATTTCTTTTAAAGAAAATCAACAAACATTAAAAAGATGTGCAAAGTTGACAGATGGTAATGAGAGAAAACTATTTCTACTCATTGTGGTGATTGACAAGAGAGACCACTTCAATCAAAAACTACAAATTCAATAAAATAATAAAATTAAGAAAAAGGCACATGTACAGCAGCCTGTGTGTGTATGTGTGTGTGCATCCATGTTTGGGAGGAGGTCTAGCAGCAGAACTTCTGTCGTACAGTTGTGTCTTCTGGCCCCTTCAAAATGGCTTCAGTGTGGTCCTTTATTGGTCTGTGGCTGTCACAAGCTCGAACCACTGTCTCAAAGCATCGCTCAGTGTCTCTGGGAGAGCGTTCACATTTCGCAAGATAACGTAGAAGGGAAAGGGAAATTCCTCCATGTAAGACCGAATTTCCGGCAGCTCACCCGGTCCTTTGAATATGGGCACTTTAATATCCAATATTGAGTCCTGGTATGAAGAAATTGATGTAATAATATAACAACAGCTATACATAAAACATAAAAATGCTACATAGTTTTTAAACTACAGTAGCTAAAAATAGCTAAACTGCATTCAAACACACAGATGGTTAAGAACCAATTTCTTACCCTGGAGTTGGGGTTGTCCAGCACTACAAATATGACAAAGATGTTTGCACTCCGAGCGGCCTGGACAGCAGCTGCGACTCTTTCCTTCCCTTCCAGGAATAAACCTCTACCATCAGAAACTATCAGCAATAACTGAGACGTTTCTATACAGAGATGAAGAGTGAAGGAGAGATGGTGAGCAATAACAATATTTTACTTAACATTACTGTGATAAATTAATGTGATGAAGTATTTTACCAGTGTTCGGCAAGCCAGGGTTGTGTTGTTTAGCTGCTAGAAACACATTTGTGGAAGTCTCTAAAAACTAGAAGTTCAAGATCAATATGATTATTGTGTTATATAACTTTACAGGACGTAGTAATCATTATACTTTATATTTGAAAGTGTGATTAAAGTCTCAAAAAGTTTTACTTGAGCTATTCTAGTCTTCTTCTGCTGGAACTGACAGAGCCGTAGTATTCTTGCTCCACTTTCATCGTTGAACTGCTGGTGGAAGGGGTGGAGAAGCTGGACGTTCTCTCCAAAGCTACAGCAAATGAATTAAAAACAAATAAATGAATCGACCAGGTCATGCTGTTTTTAAAGCAGCCAAACTGAGAATCTGAGCCACAATATTTTAGCCATGCAAATTTGTAATATAAAAGATTAATATTAACCCACCTGCACACAGAAACCTGTCCCACTTCCAGCAGAGTTAGAGCATTTACTATGACAGAGACAGACTCGAATGCCAGCTAAAGAGCACAGGTGACACAAACAGAAACACAAACATTAAACATTGTTTATAACAATAATAACACAAACATTTCCATTTAAGAAGTGGTTGACCTCAATATGAGATCGAAAGATTATCGACCAATGAGATTCACCGTTATTGATGTGACATTTGAAGAAATCAGCTGCTAAAGCCGCTAAAGGCTGTCCAGTAAATAATGAGATAATGATATTAACTGAATGCTTTCGGCACATATTATATGATCATCAAATACTTCTGCTTCAAATCGGCTTAATCCCGGCCTCAGGCTATTTAGAAATACTGGTTTGTTGGCAAAATCAATCAATGAAACGCCATGCTGATTTTTCAGCAAAGTCTTTTAAGTGCAAATTAATGGACAACAGAGCAACAAAACTTGCATCCTTGGACCTGAATTATACTCAAATGTGGCAGCCACAGCACCCCTGTGTGCTTCAGTTTCTTAATTTTTACATTCTGACTGTCATGTTTCTAGTTGCATCTTTAGTGATTTTGCACCTGTTTATTGTGTCTTTACCTAAGAAGTTGATTTATTTTAGACGTTTTTGCAAAAAAGCTTGCATGCACTTAGAGGGTTTTGCAGCGAAAAACAGTCAAATTTGTTGAATACATTGACCTGACTAAAGTGACATTTGTGGAAAAAAAGGCATTTCAATTACTGACTAATTACCTTTTCACTTCTATTGAAGTGAAATTATTACCATAAAATTTAAAATGAAAACAATTAATATAAAATTATTTGTTTGGGTTGAACTAAAGAAAGAATTTTATATATATTTGGGATGACATAAGGGTCAGTTATGAGAGAATTTGAATTAATTTATGCTTTGGTTTACTGCACCTGCTTTGAATGGTTGTCCACCATGCTGGAGGAGTCGTCCACAGCAAGACAGATCTGGTAGTTCCTCTTGCTGGGTTTTGTTCTTCTCAGCCAGATCTTATCCTTGCGGAACTGACTAGCAATATAAGGAATGACCTTACGCATGTTCAGCCGTTTGCCGGTGCGAAAATCTCCCCTGTATGGGTCATCAAACAGACAGCATTAATGTTGAAAGATCTTGAAGAAAACCTAAACATTTTCTAGTCATCAGAAAATGGTAACTATGAAAATAAACTTTTTTCTCTTAACGATCAATCCTTAATCCTTGAGTTAAAAGAATAACAGAAAAAGTCACCTGAGTTTGGCTGCCTGCGTGGGCTCCAGGATGAGTCTCAGCTGTTCACAGAGTTGCTGAGACAGAGGAGACGTCAGAGTCTGATACTGATGCCACATCGCTGATGCAGCGCTCTCCTGACAGACGGAAAAAAGAGAAACAAGAACATGAATCCCTGAATGTGAGATAAGGAAGATCAGTAACATGTAACTGCTGTTATGATGTCACCTCTTCCTGAGATCCTAAAGTCTGTCTCTGCCACGCCTCCAGCTGAAGCTCCATCTCTTTTCTCAGCTCTTCTGGGTTCTTCAATGGCTCCTGGAGTAATACACATAGATTTTCTATACAGTCAGATTTTTTTGCCGATTTATTTATCTACAACACACCACTAAATACATTTTACAAGATTGTTGGATAATTTGGTGAAGACCTTTTGCGTGTCCATCAGTAGTTCAGGCACAGTGTGGATGGTGGACTCATTACTCCTCTCTTTCATCTCTTCATCATCACAGCTCCTCAGCGTCTCTGGCCTCTCCTCTTCTTCAGCGGTCCGTTCCTGTGTCTCCATGTCTCCACACTCCAGACCTGAGTATAAGCATTGTATAATATTGTAATAATATAACACCATTTTGTGTATCACTATTAGCATGCTATCAAAAGCTAAAAACTTTGGAAGCTTTGGTTTGACTATTCACAATGAAAAATGTTGTTAACCAGTACTTTAATAATACTGTGTATATATACGGTTTCTCACACAGATTCAATATAGGTATGTGTGTATTGCACCTTTTTTAGAGGCTGTATTGTTATCTAGTTTCTCTGGCTTGAGCTCCTGGGCTTCAACTGCTTGAAGGTCCTTCTCTTCCTCAATTTCCATGGCAATATCATCTTCCTCTTCATCTACTTCCTGGTTCGTACCAGTTGGCTTCTGCTGCTCTGCACTGGCAGCATCTATGAAGAACACAAAAGGGCAAGCAGAGAATTCATACCACAGCTCAGTGCTAAAGCTCTGACAAAATAATTAATTATTAAATATTTGGGTATAATAAAGTAAAATAGTTTTTTTTACTCTTACCATATGTTTGTGCGTCATAATTTTCCTCTCCTTGTTTAATATGTTCGTACAGGTCTGACTCCTGTTGCGTGTTGGGCTGTGTCTGATCCTGCGCTCCCTCCTTTCTGTTTTCAACCGTACGCAAGCGCTTATTCACACGTTCATTGTAATCGCCCATCGAGCGCTCGTTATCAGCCTGGCCTGGTTTGCGTTTGAAACTCTGGCAGAAAACATAAGGATGATTATCAGTACCATTTTTTGTTTTAAACCTGATATCATGTTTTGCTTAGGTTAAAACAATTAAGAGCGCTTAAAAAGTCTAACCAACTGACCTGTGTGTTTTTCTCCCTTTGTTTTTGTGAACTCATTCTGGCCGTCAGCTTGGAGTCGTGCCCCTCTGACTGACTAGCATCAGCCGCTCCACTGCCATGCTCCTGTGGACATGAATGGATTGGAATTTATAGTGTGCATATTAGTAATGTGTGGGTTCTCTGGGATTCAAACCTGTGATCTTGGAGTCAGAAACTACATCAACAGGAGACTAAAATTTATTTTCAATGTTTGTAGGGGGATGTGTACCTCTTTGGCCTGGTCTCTCTCTGAAGCTGCTCCAGCCAGCTCTACCGCGTTGTCACTCTGAATGTTTTCCTCTCCTGTCTGTCCGTCTGACGCATGTTCCTTCCTCTCTGCAGACTCCATCTTAGCATCATCGTCATCCTTACCCTCTTCCTCTTCGTCCTGAGAAAAGTCATTGTTGTATTATTTATGACAGTGTAACTTTCTTATAACAACTTTAGCTTTTGAACAGGTGAACACACCTTTGGTCTCTGGCCTTGATCTGCTGGTATGGATTTGTCCTCCTCTTGTCCTTCTTCCTGCTCTTTATTTTTTTCCTCTTCATCCTCTTCTTCTTTATCATTTTCTCCTCTCTCATCGGTTTCAGGATCTATATCCTGTGATTTTTCTCCTTCTACATCCTCATCTGGTTTCTCCTCCTCTCCATGTTCCTCCATCTGACCATCTTGCTGCTCATCCGTCACCTCTTCTTCTCCAGCTTCATCTGATCCATCTTTCTCTTCCCCTGTTTTCTCATCCACTTCCATGAGTTTGTCATCGATGTCAAATGGATTGTCCTCTAAAATATGTCAAGGGACACCTTAGTTAAGACAACTCAGTCTCTGACACAAAAATCTTTAATGTTCAATATGTTTTATAAGATGTCCGAACAACATACCATCACCACCTTCTCCATCTTCTTCATCTTTGCCATCATCATCGAGATTAAGCTCATCTGGCAAGTCCATGGCTTCTGGATCTGGCTTCTTCTCCTGCTTACCGTGGTATGGGTCTACTTCATTCTCATCAAATTCCCGCTACAATTAAAACATACAATGTGTTTAAAACCTTCACTTTTGTAAATGTGTGTTCTGTGGGAAAAATGGGAAAAGAACCAACCTCGTCCAGCTGTTCATGGATTTTATCTTTCTCTTCTTCACCTTTTTGATCATCTTTGTCCTCGTTCTTCTTATCCTTTGAATCTCCAGCATCTGTGTTGTCGTCCTTTGCAACCAGCTCTGACTCTCCCTGTAAAATCCCATATGATACTGAGCTCTATAAATTTAAAAACGTTATTCTTAAATAAAAAGTAAATAATCCATTAGAGTACCTGATCCATCCCTGCACCGGACTCATCCTCTTTATCGCTATCAACATCATCATCCTCATCGTCATCTCCCCACATTCTCTCGTCCAGAGTATCTGTCTGACCGTCACCCAAATCCCCCATCTTCTTATCCAGCTCTTCATTTTCCTCCTTATCGGAGTCTTCCTCATCCTCTCCTAAACGTGAGGTGGGAGATTCATAATTTTGACATTATAAAATTCAATCTATAAACTGCAAAGTTTGTTTTTGATTAGGGGGGTTAAAACTATTTTATACATTCTGACTTAGTAACACTGTTTAAGAGTTGGATTCCTTATGCAACAACATAGGCAAAATGTCAAAAAAAGCAGTTGGACGCGTGATGGCGTATTACTGTGCCGAATGCACTTTACCAGGGTTCGTACAAGTTTCGGAATTTTTTTTAGAACATTTCTTTTATGGGCAATTTCAGTGCAGGAAGTAAAGTGGAAGTCCTTATATGGGCACTTTAAACGAAACAGCGCATACACACACACCAACCAAGAGCTGACACAATATTGTCATCAAAGAAGTGTGTTGATGTTTGTGAGGGAAATTTAAGCTTGCGAAGCTTCAAAAAGAACCCAGTATATGGAAACAATGGATGTAGTTTGTTTAACTGGGGTAGCAGCGGAGTTGTTCATGTGTGTTTGTTTAACGCTGAAATTTGTTGAAATAAGGCGGTCCCAACCGGGTCACGAGTCACATATGGTACCTAAAACGGCATCCAATGTCTGTAAGGGCAATTGGCACGTAAGTGCATATAATGTAAACGACATGAACATGTAGTGAGTTTTCCAAAGATAGTGGGATTTTTTTGTCGTGACTCGCGCCGCCCTCGGTACGTCTCCAAGGGGTCAGGGTTATTCGGAAAGTATCAGTAAAGCTGATCCGTCTTTTATTATTCTGATAAATCTAAAGACTCTTTGAATATATGAAGGATGTAATACTACACCATAGGTACTCAAGATTAACATGAGAAGAGCAGAAACAGCGTGAGCTTTAAACAGTTATTAGAATCACCTGGTTCCTGGTCTGTGCCATCATGCATCTTTCCATCAAAGTCTTCAGACATCTCGATGGCATTGTCCTCCTCTTTGATGTCACGTTGGTCCTGCTCCTCCTCTTTCTTTTCCTGACCTTCCTGGAAGGTGTCTTCAACCTGGACAAGGCCATGAAACCAAAATGATTCATTACCAGTTGTGATTCAGTATGACACCAGTCAAAATTCAGTTTAACCACAGAATAACAATGGTCAAGACTTCAAATCAATACCAGCTCACGATTCACGCTACTTTTTTATTAACTTCAAAAACAGTTTGAAATGTAGCTCAATGCTACTTGCATTACTGTAGCTCACTAGGTAGAGCATTGCATTGATAGCATAAAAGGTTGTGGGTTTAATACCCGAAAAACACACATAATGATAAGTTGTGAACTCACTGTAAGTTGCTAAATGTAAATGTAACGTAAATGAAATTCAAAATTTTCGTTTGACCACTTTAAAATTCAGTTAAAATTGCTGCCAGATTTAGTTTTACATAAGTTAGAATGTGTAGTTGAGCAATGGTTTATTCACTAACTCACCTGATCCTCATTCTCAATCTTATCGCTGACGTCTTTCACTCCATCTCCCTCTCCTATTCCTCCACCTTCATAGTCATGAAACTCTGTTGCTCCCTCGCCGTCTCCTCCTCCCATCAGCTCCTGGGGTAGACAGAAACCCTGTAGACGAATAAAAAAGAAACAATTATAAGAAACAAAAATTTATATATCATTTACTAGCTTCTTTTACTATGTTAAGGCTGAAAGACAAGCTACAAAAGACAAGCTTTAAAACAAGGTAAAGCCTTTTGCAAAAGTACGCGTATAACTGCTATGTCTATACAGACACTAGGTAGCTATTCAGTTTGAGCGACTAAAGCGAGATTACATACCTTCTGCGCGAGTTCAGTGAAGACGTTAGCGAGAACAGACAGGAGCTTGCCGGTGGCACGGTGAGCCCCCATTATGATGGCCAGATAATATCGCACCAGCTCAGAGTACACACACAACATGGGCTCCAACCGCACTAAAGCACTACAGGCCTCTCTTATCTCCTGCGTATACAAACAAACACACAACTCCTCTTTTAAATCTGCTGAACATTTGTACTTATGTCAGGGGGATATTCACTTTAAATTTAAAGGGTGTATTTATATTATTTAAGTCTCCAGAGGGTAGCATGTGACATGACTGACCTGTAGTTGATGAGGTGGACAAGCATCCCTGTGTGATCGAAGTCTCTGCAGCAGCTCTGTTACCACTCCATTAACCTCAGGTAAAGAGAGACAGGAAACGTCTCCACTCAGGTCCTCTTCAAGTAACTTGCTCAAGTGTCCTGGTTTCAGGAGCTCCTCTAATATCTCTGAGTCGCTCTCTGCAGACACACAAATACATTTTATTAATGCTGTCCTAAACAAAGCAAAGCAAGCTAAGCGTGTTTTGTTTGAAGTCTCACCTCTCCTGCTTTCTGACTGCTGATCTTCCTGATGTTCTTTCTCTTTTCTCTTAACCAGAGTCTGAACCGCACACAGAACCACATTTATTGCTTTCTCCAAGTCCTCAGAGAACTTGACTGGAAATGGATCAGAACGGCCTGTATGTGGACACGTTGGGAAGAAATGCAGATGCAGGTAAATACAAATTTATGACATGCAGACACTATCAATGAATTGCCTGGTTTAATATAGTAAACAAATAAATGCAAACCAACTACTATATGCACAAATCAACCCACAAACTGTTTTCTGTTACAAACTTCATTATATGGCACCCTTCATTTACACTGGAAAAGCTTGTTCCTTTAATTTTACAGCCATTAAACATTAACCATCACATGATACTTCCTAATGATAGCTTAAAGGCGCTCTAAGCGAATAATGTGCGACGTCACTTCCTGTTGATGTTTGAACTGTTTTCAAACAGACAGAGCGTAGCTAACTCCTCCCCCTCCCCCTCCCTTCCGTGCTTTCATGAACGCGCCCAACCCCCACCCCCAAATCCTTCTTGTCGTTTATTGGCTGGAATACTTTGTTTTGTTTTTTTATGCTAGGTTTGGCCATTTGTTGATATTGCGGTTTGTGAAGCCTGGGCTGTCTACAGAGATCGCGTTTTTTTACAGTTTGATCAGCGGACAGGCAGCAAGCAGATAGTGAGGAGATGTTTCCGGTATGTAACAAAAAATGTTTTATGGTCTAAAACGCTTCAATTCGCTTAGAGCACCTTTAACAAATGGTAGTTCTTAATTCAGTGGAAGGAGATTTGAAATCCAGATGTCAAAATTATTATAAGTCATAAAACAAATCCTCCACACCTTCAATTAATCATTTTCAAATGTCAACATGATTCGCTTTACGGTCTTACATTTTCGTGACTGTCTAATAGACAACAGCCCAGTCTTCCAGGTGGTGAACTCTGTAAGGCAGGTCTCCACCTCTGTCCTGGCAGCCTGAAGACCACGTACAAGGGTGGGCTGGGTATGGCTGACCGGGACCCCATCAGGAATAAAGAGCTGTTCAAGGGCTGGCATCTGAGCCACCACAGCGCCCAGTCGGTCCATGGACGAACAGCAACATGTGAAGTGGTCCCTATGTGAAGGAAGAAAAAGGATTAACATTGAGATATGTTCACAGTGAACATCTGTGAATCTAAAAAAGGACAAATTTTAAAAATATGGTTGAAAAAAATGGCCATTCTAAAATACTATTAGTCAACTACAAATGAAACCCATTGCTAAAAAAAAGTTTAACATCTGTGCCTCACCAGCTATAGATGACTCTTTCTGTAGACTCCTGTGCTAATTTGTCCAGCGTCTCTTTTAGATCTTTCATCTCCTTCGTTAGGTTCTCCACCTTCTGTTCCACCTCCTTCCATGCCTGCTCCCCTCTCCTCATCAAACACGCCTGAGGCTGGATGTGAGGGGACAGAGGAGAAGGGTGGCTCAGTGTGGCTTGACCTTGCACAACCTCCCCTTCCCTGGCTTGAGTGGGGGCTGCAGAAGAACCTTCAGGACAACACTGGAGGATCCATGAGAGCTGCTGAAGAGCGATAGAGCACTGGAGGGCTGAAGTCTGAGCTCTGGTGATCCACTGATGAAGAGAGCCTTGAGGTGGGAGACCACTGGCATCATCTCCAGAGTCAGATGTATGGGACTGGATGCTCTGGACACTGTCTATCAGATTCCTGTTGTGTTAGACAGATAAATGGAGTGTTTATATATACGAGAAGGCAGTGAGGATCACACTTCCATTATGTCTATGTCTGAATCTTGTGTAGTTAAAAAGACACTGTATAATGCGACAGGACCTGAGCTGAACCCAGCGCTCAGTGAGACCAGCAAGTCTTCGTCTTTGCCTCAGCAAAAGTTTAAACAGATGAGATGAGAAACCACGGCAACGCTCCACATTTCCCAGTCCTAGCTCCTGCAGAATGGAACGAAAATTAAACATCACAGTTCAGCATACAACAGCATACTCAAGTCCACATTAATCATAAAGCCATGCTTACTTTAACAGCACTTTGCAATGCTGTCAACATGGCGTTGCGTCTGGCCCATGACCGGTAGAAGTACTTTTCACAGCCATCCCATGCATTCGTGATCTCTCCAAACAACCTGCAAGTAACATCACACTAAGAATCAGAATAACAGTCATCACATTAGAATCACCTTTAGCTATACAGAAGAAAAGACATTAGGATCATTTATATACATTTGCTCCGTGTTGTCCTGTGTCTTCAGTGCGGACAGGGTCGTCTTCAACTCGATCGGCTGCAGACATAACGTCTCTTGTGGGTCTGCGTTACGGCCCCAGGACAGACCCTTGCGGTACGACAGACCTGAACACAAAAAATCAAACTATTAATAAAGTTGTCTGCTTACAGTACACTTCAGACACCAATAGCATTTAAAAACAAATTAAATGAAACAGATTTTGTCTTGAATAAGACTGACCGATCTGCGCAAGCATCTTGAAGAGATCAGCCAGTGCTCTCTGTTTCTGCAGGAGGATGTGTTTGACCTCAGACTTCTGCCTTTCTTGCTCTACGCTGCGGTCCACCGTCAAGCTTTGCAGGGCTTGCACGTTTGCTATGACCTCAGCTGGAACAACAACAAATAAGAGAAAAATAGTTATATTTTTTGCAGTTTCACAGGCGATTAGCTATATATATGTACAATCAAACACATATTCCTAAATTGGAATGGGATCATCTTGCTAATGTTTATATATCTCAGAATATTTAGGTAAGAAAAAATATAGTCAAACAGTGATACCAGTAAATTGATCTAGATCTTCTGATAGCTCAGGAACAGAGGTTTTCTTTATCAGCTGCACACACAACTTTCTCATCTTCCTCGTGAGAACAGGCAGGCGGGCTTGGAGAGTCGTGGGGTCAGATGAAAGCTCCTCTCGACCATCGACCTGATGCAAGGAATTAAAATAAGATTGTCCAGATGCCTCCAAAAGTAAGTTAGGAAAACATTATGATGCCCTAAAATATTCTGTTTTAAATCAAATATGTATCAAAGTAAAAAGAAAGGCTATGAGCTTTCAAATGTTCAAGATGCAGAGTAGGGATGGATGGGCAATGTGATATTGTGCATCACATTTAATCTTGGGGTTAAAGTACCTGCAAATCTCTTCCCTTTCCCGGCAAAGCCGCTTTCAGCACCCGGTGAACCTTGTGCAGTGGTGTATCTTCAGACTGTGAATCCACCCCGTCCATGCTGCTGTCACTGCCCTGCTCCACCAGACACGGTGAGCACGGCTCCTTCAGTGCTGCTTCAAACTTCTTCACAAACTTAAACAGGGTCCTGACCACAACATTTCTCATTAATATTCTCATTAATACATAAATTATATATTTGATAATGTATATAACCAAAAGTATCATGGTTATCATAATTTTCTCCAGGTAAATCATCTCACCTGTGCGTCTTCTCCACTGACTGCTTGATGGACCAAAAACTGACATCATTCCACTTGGAGATTTTAACAAAGTCCTACGTGCAACAAGATGGATATTAGACAATACGAAGAGACGAAAAATCAGGTATGAACTCATTTAATACTGAGGAAAATCTTGCTGGATTTACTATCACCCACTTTGAGCTCTTTCTCTATGGGTGACCTTAGTTGGGAGATTTTGGTCTGAATGCTCTCTGAGAACTGGCTGTAGTATTTGAAGAGATTCCACAGCAAACTGCAGAGTGAGTCTGTGAGACAGAAAAAGTCATTTGATTTTTGCTTACATTACTTTAAGTCTATGCCTAAGCTTTAAGATCATCTATGAAATGGTCAGGAAGAGCTATTAACTTCCTGTTTTAATCAGAAATTACATCAACATAATAAAACACAGTTCTTCAAGCTTTTCATACGGTCTCCAGCATTTGGCTACAAACCGACACTACATTTAGTAACAAAAAGGTGTTTGATTATTAAGAACAGGTAGTCTCTTACCATGTTCTTTCTGTTTGGGAGCCAATAAGACGTGGCAGTGAAAACCAAGTAACATAGACAATCGGGTATTAAACTCTCCTAAGGTAGAGCCTTCCAGAAAGGCCTGTAAGGTGGATGAGACTGAGGAAAGGGAAATATCCTCGACGCCACCCTCTACAAAATAAACACAATGATTCAATGCACACAGAAATTAAATGTTATGTACTGGAATTATAAACAGACAAGAGTGCATGTGTGCATTACCGTTTGTAGAATCCTGTAGATATTTCTCCGTGAGCTGATAAATGGAGAACCAGTGCTTGATCGAGTTTTCAGCATGCCGCTTAAGTGCATTATCTAGACTGCTTGACCAGCAGCTGCAGAGATTCAAGAGTTGACACCAGTTAATATGTGGCAGCTAATTCAACCTAATATTAAATCATAGGTGGTTTTCCAGTGCAAAGTAATGCAACAAAAGACTATCTTTATTTAGTCTACACATGCTCAAGAGTACACGGGTCTTTCTTGAGGAATGAACATTAATCTTTTGTCTGATCTTTTACCACTTCGCCACATCACCATCAGTGCAATAGTTTTTTTTTAAACTTTGTATTTATTAAATTTTGTTGTAAATCCCCCCAAAGAACATTCCAGAATATACAATTTAAACAGTTACAGAACACCATTTTCCACCCCGTCCGATAAAAATAAATAAAAGGACAAAAAGTAAATAAATAAATAAAATGAAATTGAAGAAAACATATATATACAGTATATATATATATATATATATATAAATAGTAAATAAAATAACACAAACAAAAACTACTGTGCGTATACATACTTACATACATACAAAACCCCGAAGAATAATTACAAATGTTCATATACAAATATCGGTTGTTGAATGAAAAAAATATTTAAGAGCAAGCAATCTTTACATTTCAATTTGTCTATCTATTCACAAATTGTACAAAGGGGGACCATATCTTTTTAAACACCTCTGCTTTACCTCTAGTTGCATAGGTCAATTTTTCAAGAGCAAGATTAGAAATCATCTCTTTAGTCCAGTGTGAGAGAGTAGGTCTCTGAATATTTTTCCACTCGAGTGCAACTACCCGTTTGGCTTGTAGTAGACTGAAATCTACCAGCTTCTGTATACTTGCACTAACAGATACATTTTCAGGATAAATATGCAGTAAACATAGTTTAGGGTCCATAGGAATATACTCTCCAATCATTTCAGAAATCACATCCAAAACCTCCTTCCAGAATTCCTGTAACTCTTTACATTGCCACATGCAATGAAACAATGTACCAGTTTCATCATTACATTTTATGCAATTGTCTGGTATGTTAGGGTTAATCCTATGCAATTTAACAGGGGTGATATATGTCCTAAACATCCATTTATACTGTATTATTCTGCATCTAGTATTGATAGACTGAGTTTGAGCTAACAGGCAAGATTGTTCCCATTCCTCCACAGTGATCTCCACCTGGAGATCTCTTTTCCATGCTGAAAGGTATGCCTGGGAGCTCTCTTTTGATCCAGATAGTAATGTCTTGTAAAGCACAGAAATCTTTCCTCTATCATTTATATGATTCAGAGTAATTCGTTCTAAAGTAGAAGGTTGAGGTTCTGAATATGCTTTTATTTTGGAGTATATGTAACTCCTAATTTGAAGATATTTAAAGAAATGAGTTTGGGGGAGTATATATTTGGCAACCAACTGTTGGAAGGTCATTAGTGTACCTCCTTCATACAAGTTTTTTAACATACATATTCCTTTCAACTGCCAATTTTTAAACCCCATATCGTTTCTTCCAGGTTTGAAGTCATTATTGCCCCATATTGGGGAAAAGGGAGAGATCGATACAGTTTCCTCCAAAAATGAATGGGCCTCATACCAAACTGATATGGTATTTCGGAGAAGGGGGTTGAGAGTGGACTTTTTTAGTGCTTTGATTGGAGCTGAGTATATATATGACTGTATAGGAAGTGGTATGTCATCTTTCTCAATATCGATCCAAGCTGGTTGGTCTGTTGTAGAAAAGTAAAACATAGCTGTTCGAAGTTGTGCCGCCCAGTAGTAAAGTTTTATGTTTGGCATTTGAAGCCCTCCTCGATCATACGGTAGATAAAGAAGGGATAAACGTAGCCGAGGGCGCCTATTATTCCATATGAATCTTGTAAGGGCTTTACTAAGGGTGGAGAGGAGATCAGCAGGTAGTGGAAGAGGTATAGATTGAAAAAGATATAGATATTTTGGCAAAACCGACATTTTGATTATACTTATACGGCCCACTAAGGAGATTGGCATTGTGTTCCATTTGTCTAGAGATTCCAGGACTCTCTGCAGTAACGGATCATAATTAGAGGGAACTATATCATCTATATTAGGTGTTATTCTAATCCCCAAGTAGGTGAAGCCATCAGTCGCGTTGTTAAATTGTGTATAACATGCCGGGGCTTTCCTCTCCTGTTCATTTAATAATAACAGAATACTTTTATTATTATTGACTTTATAACCAGAGAATTTTCCAAATTTCTCCAGTATATTCATCAGGGCAGGGATGGAGTTTTTCAAATTGGTTAAAAATAAAACTATGTCATCTGCAAATAGGGATATACGGTGTTCCCTCTCTCCGATCTTCATACCCCTTATATCTGGATTTTTCCTAATAGTCATAGCCAAGGGTTCAATGGCAAACAAAAACAGTAAAGGGGATAATGGGCATCCTTGTCTCGTACCTCTAGTCAAATCAAACAATTTTGAGATATTATTGTTTGTTATAACTTGGGCAAGTGGTTTATTGTAAAGCAATTTGAGCCATTTTAAATATTCTGTTCCTATTCCAAATCTTCTAAGTGCTTCAAATAGGTAACCCCATTCGATCCTGTCAAATGCTTTTTCCGCATCTAAGGATAGCATTGCATGGTCTTTGTTGTTATGTTTTTTATATAATATGTTTAAAACTCTACGTATATTATTAAAACCCTGTCTACCTATAACAAATCCATTTTGGTCTTCCAGAATCAGTTTGGGTACATGAATTTCAATCCTTTTTGCTAAAGCTTTGCATAGTATTTTTGTATCGCATGACATCAGTGAGATAGGTCGATAAGATGTCCTATCTGTTGGAGATTTACCCGGTTTTAACACTAATCAGTGCAATAGTTACCAATTACCTAAGCTCGAGTTTTCTCCATTGAATGATGAGTTGCGTGATGGCTTCTAGCTCATTCCTGAGAGAGACCGACCGGCTTGCATTGTTTTCCCAGTCCTGAAAGAAAAAAGACAGAACAATGACACTCAAGACTTTTATAATGAATTACAGCATACACAAATGCACACCGTAGCAGGAGCTGTTTTTTTCACCTGTGCTTTGCTGAGTAGGATCTCCAAACCATTTAGGAACTTCGCCAATGGGCTGGACAGACTGAATGCCAATATCCTCTCTATCACTGTAGTGATCTGGAGCACATAAGAAATGTAACAAGAAGGAGTTCAGACAAAACAAATAATTTGAAGACTTAGTTTTGATTCTAAGCATGAAAGGATCTTTTAAAAGTTGACGGTCTTACCTGAACAAGCGCAGGGTGATCTGGCCAGTCATCCAGGCGTTGTCTCACGGCTTTACTGAGCTGTTCTAGTGCTGGCAGACAGAGTCGAGCCTGACTCATATTATGCTCCCTGTAAAAGTCATAAGGACCATCACTCTGCAAGATGAGCCCAGCTGGACCTCCAGAACCACTTACTGTGTTCTGGAGAAGAGTGCTGAACAAGAGCTGAGAACCCATTAACTTTGGGTCCACTTCGCTGTCTGAAAAAGAGAGAGAAACAGAAGACAGGGTTTGAATGTAAAAAGACGACGAAGGGTGTTGAGATTTTCAAGGTCTGTTCACATTTACTGATAATATTCAACTTTTACATTCATACCCATTAGATGGTAGAAGCGGGCTATCAGAGGAGCTGCGATTTGATAGGATGACACCAGAGCACTGATGTGTTCTTTGGTGTGATTGGTTGATGGGTGGGGCTGGTACCACAGTGACTGAGCGTAAGACAAGCACAGTCTCTGATGGACCTCAACCACTGTGCACATGCTGCTGACCAATAGGGAGCTGCTTCCAGACGCCTCCATATCTGGATCATCGTCATCCTCTATGATTATTGGCTGATCAAGACTAGGTTCTGAGGTGATGTCAGCAAAGTCCTGTGGAAGGATGAAGAATAGTGATAAGCTGACATCATTGGCCCAAACAAAGACTTGAGGTGATAAAAGCATTTAACACACATAAAAATACTAAGTGTGTCTATTTAAAATCACAGCACACTGTCAGCTGTCTCATTAGTTGGATTTTCTCTGCAAAAAAGCTTTTGGTCCATGCTTACCTTATGATAGGAGGGGAATGAACGCCTGAACTCTCTCTCCTCCTGCTGGTCTTCTGTAAGGCCTGATCCATGCAGACGAGAGCGACTGCGGTACAGACTCGCTTCCATCTGCTCTTTTTCTCTTGCTCTCTTTTCCTGCTCGTCCCATTCATTCACTATAGCCTAAACAAAGCAAAACAACACAACACAATCTTTGTAACAAAAACACTTAGGGCTACCCAGTTGAGCCTACACAAAGACCCTATGCCGTAGCTTGATGTGCACCTCCCCAAAAATGTAACAACGCTGTGATCTGTGGTCTGCAAGAACCCCTTCCTTAGTTAAAAAAAAAACTGCGATATATAGTGTTGCATTTCATCATACGCTTTTCCACTTCCAAGTTGACAGTAAAACGAAAAAAAAATGGAGCAAGTTGAAGAGCGATATTTAACTCTGGCTGCAAAAAAAGTCAATGTCTATTGCATTTTTGTTTTGTTACGGTCTAAACATCAGTAACATACAACCGTGGGCGGGGCTTTATTAGTGTGATGTCACATTGATAAGAGAATCAAAACGGCATGTCTAATGAGACTGATTTGGTGTAATGGGGATTTAAAAATTTTTTTTTAAACATCTTGTTTTCTGACTTTGTGTTTTTATTGTGACGATTCTAAACCTTACCTGGCAAACGTGTCTGAAAAGTTTACTCGTCTCCTTGCTGAGATGTCCGACACTCAGCACGTGACTTTGGACATACAGAAGCGCGTTCAACAGCAACACCGCAGAATCCGGCACCACGCGACTGACCTCTGTTGATGGCAACTGCTTTCCCAGGCCCTTTAACATCTGCATGCATTCCCTTGAACACAGGTAGTCCGCACAGGCCAGATCAGAGGCCGCGGCCGGGCTCGGAAAAGCTAGCATAGTGGACACCAGGTGCATCAGACCCGGAAGAGCGGTCATTGAGGAGGACACCTGAGATGCCAGGAGTCGCATGCCATGCTGCACCTGCAGAATTGCCGCCCGCAGTGGCACCACTACATCAGGATAAAGTGGGTACTCCTCAACCAGTCGCTGGGCAAAGCGTTGCTGTGACGCCTGCCAGACGGCCTCCTCCTTCAGCAGACTTTGAATCCCTGGCCTAGATTTTGGCCCAGAGGCATGTAAGGCCTTTAGGAGGTGGGAGAGCAGGTCGCCCACTGCAGCTGGTTGGCCGATGCTGCACAAGTAATGCTGAAGTTCCTGATACAGGCGACTGTACTGAGAGTCAGGGGGACGGCAGGCTTGTTTACGGCTCAGTTCACAAATTTGTTCTTTTACTTGCTGCATACGGATCCACAAGTACCTAAAACACACATACAAGAAAGTCAATATCCAGTTGCAAACGCGTCAGTATGGTAGTATGTGACACATGCTGGCTGTTTTGTTACCTGATGCGAGGATGCTGGAAGTTGTCAGTAGTGCTACTCTCCTCAAGCTCCGCCCCTGTGAGCAGCTGGGAGGAGAGGCTCCGCCCTCTCCACTCTTCTTGCAGCAAAGCAAGCTGAGAGAAACAAAAAAAAATTTTCATATATGGTTGATATAATATAAAAATACAAAATTAAGAGTAAGTGCATTAGACACTTGCAAGCTTGTCTTACCTCTTCTTGTGCATAGCGGAGTTTATATGATCTTTTGACAGCTGGGTCAAAAATGGTTTGTGGTGCCCAAACTTGGATTTGCAGCAGACCCATATTCACCCAGAAAACTCCAGACCGGGAAAGTTGGACTGAATCTTGTGCCCGGTTATGGGCAAACTGTGTCAGGCATGTCACTAAGGTATCTAGAAAGCCCTCTGGGAGCAGGTTTTCAGACAGGCCTTCTTTGAGGGCAGTCTGAATCTCCTGAGCAGCCCCGATGGGGTCCTGGCCTTCGGTTAGACTATCACAGGATTCTGCATAGCTCTCCTGTAACCCTGGAGACAGCAACTCAGAAAGCGACTGCAACTGTCTGCGCAGAACCAAGCCCTGCAGCCAGCGGTCTGTTAATCTGCAGAGAATAAGAGAAACAAGAGAATTAAATACAAACATGTTTATTAAAAAAAAATTTAGTACTAATAATTAACATTAAAATATTAATCGAATTATTACATTATGTGTGTGGGTAGGACCGGTGGTTTTTACCTGAAGTCAGCAAGCTCAGTCATAGCCATACTGTCCCAGATCACTGCGCTTAAATCCTGTAGCTGCCCGGTTCTCTCCCTCCACTCACCCAGGGTGACCCTTGATGATGACAGGAAGTATGAGCCTGACGGATCCCATCTGCCGCCCACATCAGTGCTGCTCAGAACTCCCAGCATGCAACGGGACCACACTGCACGACTTAGCATTGCAGGACCCTTTACATTGAAAGCATATGATAAAGACCACATAAAATGAGAAATTCACTTTTATATGTTGTTTGAACATAATTGTGTGTGACCAGTGTCTGTACACAGTCACCCTGTAATGATACAAATCTGCTCAATAATTTTTTAATCCCTGTAAAACTGGTTGTTTGTTTTGGGAGCAAACTGACGTCACTGCACAGGCCCCGCCCATAACCTTCCAAAAACCAAAGTTAGGTCATAATTTCTATTTTAAATCTTCTTTACATAATTCAGTACTGCACATTTACTATGAATAATGAAGTAAGGTAAACAGTGTATGTTTTCTATAGGGTATTTGGACCACCAGATACTTCACAGACACATTCTGGGGACATTTCATCTAACTAACATTCAACTAACATTTCATCTTGAAAAAATGCCATATTATGTGACATTTAATATGCAAAACATGAGCATTATTCAGCATTTTTTTTAATACCTTTCTTTAGTTTTTCTTAATATAAAGTTAAATAAATATGTATCTATAATGATTTTAGCTTTTCCTCTAAAAACACACCGTATCAGATGGGCCCAGCTGTGATCTTGAGTTTCTGTGTTCCTCTGGGTTTAGTGGATTCCACTTCAGCCAGCGGTCGGGGTCAGAGGTCACACTGCCACTCCACAGTGCTGCCAATGTTTCAGACAGCAGCTCACACCACACCAGTGGCAGCTCCTCCACAGGCTGGTGAGGGAATTAAAACCTTGTTACAAGACTCAACTTCAACTTTGCTCTCTTTTATATAACATAAACATACATGACAACATAACTTTTAACTAACATAACAAAGATACATATATCAGTCATGAAAATTGTTCTTCACATGCATACTATGAATTTACTGCGTAATGTGTATTGTGTAGCTGTAATTACAAGGTACCAGCCCTGAACCTATTACTAGCTTAACAGTATTTTGTTGGGTTGTACATACTGTAAAATAAAGTGCATCTACAATTTCTGTACGGAGTGTAAAACAAGGATTTTCAGAATTCCTTGTAGATTCAGACCCTGCCAATGAACCCAGCTAAGCCAAAGTTTTTTGTGATTTACCCTTTCCTACATAAAATATCCTACATAATGTAAAGAACATTCTTTGAAAATATAACACTGACTATGTTTACATAAATATGTTGTCAATCCGACTACATTTTATCCATATAGTTTATAATTCTCCAGCCCAATTATAAATGGTCAAAACTAGCCCAAAAGCATCCTAAAGACTATTCAGAGTACAAATACCCAAACGACGAATAACTTATCAACAAAATCCTTCGATTTTTAACTCGCAGAAAAAAATTAACTTGCGGAAACAGTTTAAAAGTAGCCCAAATCTGAACACCGCCAAAAAGAGGACTTGGCAATGCAGCACACAGAATCTCTCGTCAAGTTCACGCTTTATCGCTGGATAAATGTACAAAGTCAAAGCTGAGTTGGGGAAAGTTGTTCTTAAGATGATTTCAGATGTAGGCAAAAAAAAAAACTTTTCGAAAGGCACAACGCTATTTTATTGCTTTATGTATTGTTATGAAAGTACAGCGCGTTACCCTTATTACCTTAATAATGCATTATGCCATTGCCTTGTTATTGCATGTTATGTTGAGAATCATGTGATACGTTAACAAGAGGTAAATATAAGACGTGAACTTAAGCACAATTCTTCTGGGCAATTCTTCATGCATAAGGTATTTTTGCATCCGATTGAGAAAATACTAAGATTCACGGGTTTACATGCGTACTTTTTTCCTGATGATCGGACAACAGATGGGACTACACCACCCCTTTCAATATGATCAAAATTAGCATCTGATCGACTTTAAACGTATCAATTAAGGTGTTTACATAAATACTTATGACAAATCAATCCGATAAAACCATCAATACGATTACAAACTGATTATTTGGTTGCGTGTAAACGTACTACTGATATCTTTAATACAGACAAAGCCAAGGTCAAAGATTGAACTTGTGAGTGTGAAATCAAACTTTGATGCTCCTGATCTTATAATTAGATGATGAAACTTTCAAAGATTGTCTGAAGCTCACACTAATCTAACAAATATAGGTGTTTTTTTGACAGACCCGTTCTGTGCCGAGCAGGAACCAGAGAGGCTGCAGTTGTCTGATGTTCATGGGGGTTGACTGCATGCAGAAACGCAGATGGTTGGACAGGGACCTTCGCAGACCAGCTTCTGCCTGCTTATTGCCTCTGTGAAGCAAAAATTACAATACAATTAAAAAATAAAGCCTATTTTTACCAAGCTTCAACATAAGTCACAAATTTGCTTCATTTGATTGATAATAATAGAAAAATAGAAACAATGTCATACCTCAGTGTAACAGACAGGTGTAACAGATCGGTGGTGACTCTCATTTGATTTAGCACTGCTAGTTGCTCCAGCGCCGGCCACAATTGAGCCCTACGTGCAAGCTGCAGTAGCACCTCCCTGCCTGGAGCAGCACTGTCTCCCACGTCCTCCTCATTAACCTCAGACAGAGAGTCCAGCAGACCGCAAGAAGCCATGTGACCCTGCTGCTGATCTACACAGCTCACAAGCCTCTCCAGAACACCTGTGAACATGATGAAACATTGTTAATACTGATTTAAGAACAGTCCAAACCTAACACCCACCTGGACACTGAACAAAAAAACAGCAATTATGAATTACACAGTTGTAAGCAAGGTAACTGAGCTAGGGAACAGTGACTGATTTATACCTGAATTTTGAGGCTCCAGGAGGAGGTTGGCCTGAAGCACCAGACCCCAAGCTTCAAGCAGAGCCTCTTTGGAGTCAATCCCCATGGCCACACCACGGAGACGAGACACCTCCTGTTTCCATAGGGATGCAAGGCTGTTGTCGAGGCGCAGATCCCGCACATCCAATGCCTTGCACAGCACTCGCAGACGGGCTGCACATTCAGCTACAACCTCCAGCTGCACACAAATGTTTAAGAGTTGTTATTGGCTTTTGTTTATTCATTGGCCATTTGTCCCTTTATATCTTTATTAGAAAAACATATGAGTCTGTTTAGTTGCTTTAACATTTAATTCTTATACAATTTTTGTTTGTTCATGAAATAATTTTCACACATTGTTGTGATTATTTAAATTAAATATTTTGCAAGGTTTACCTGGCAGTCAATATTAATAAACATAACACATATTTAAAAGTATTTATTTAATAAATATATCTTAAAAAACTGAAAATTCTTCATTAGAAATAACACAACAAAGTGTCTTAAAAATACCTGAAAAAAATCTGCAATAAAATAAACTGACTATACCAGAACAGGCCTTAAATAGTAGCCAATCCTACTAAGGTCATATTAGTACTGGACCACATATCTGTAGAGGCTGCAAAAAATCAATTACTTAAGAATAGCATCCTTCCTTCACTTCCCTAAATTTGGAACTGCTGTTTTGGAAATGTATGTTTTACCTGGCAGTTCATACTGCTTATTAAAGTTTTGCAGCATTTCTTTAAATTATGTTTTTCTCTGTATTGAATGGCTTTGCAATGTATCGCATTACTCTGTCAGTTAAGGAGCGCCATCTGATACGGTCTCGTTAATACAGGCGCTGCAGCTCCCCCTTGTGTTTTTATAGAAATGTGCAATCATTATGGTGATCTAAAATCATCACGATGAGGTCAAACAATCGCGATGAGACTATTATTTAATCATTGTGACAGCCCTAGTTGGCAAAATCCGCTAAATGGCACATTGATTTTTTCAGCAAAGAACTGGATGAACGAAAGCACACGAAACAACCGTGGGTCACAATTAAACTTGTGTACCTTGTAAGTACTTAAATCTGAATACAATATAGACTGTGGCAGTGACATGGATCAGCGAATGTCGCAGTTCAGACCTAACCCTGTGTCCTCCACATGGGGTCAATAACAGCTCAGTTTGTGTGAGCTCTGCTAACTGCAGTGCTATGTCTCTAACATTTCTAAAGTCAAAAATGCTTCGTTTCTCATAAATGCCCTGACCTTGAAGGGAAGAGGTTTTCCTAATGTCTTCTGAATGTTCTTCAGTGCAGACGCCACAGCCACAGAGCTGGAGAGAGAGTTTTGGATGGCGGTAGACATGGTGTGTAGTTCCTGTTGCCCTCTGATACAAAAATACACACATATAAACACTCACACAGGTATTTCAATTTAATGTATGTTTTCATTCAATGCTAAAAAGTTTCAAACATAAGAGAGATTAAACTTTCACTTCACATGATGCATTGCATACTTGCTTATCCAATTATTAATCACATTCGTTTGCGGTATTCATCACATCTAACTGCAAAAGGTGTCCTTCTACAATTAACTAAAAATGTGATGGCAAAAACGCTATTACAGAGAGCACCTTCACATATTCACTTTTTTTTTAAACAAACAGCACCGATGTTTCACTAGGCTTATAAGCATGTAATAAAGGGCACTACTCACTCATAGTCGCTATCCCCCATCAAAAGCTGTGGTAGCCGCAGGATGAGGTTCTTATGCACCCACTGCCAGTGTAGTGAGAGCACACACACTCCCCGAGCGTCCGCAGACAGAGTGTTACACACGTACCAGAAACGATCCCTCCACTGCAACAGCTGCAGTATCTACACATGCAATCACAATGACATCATGAACCACCTGCAGACCAGAGCAGCACTGCTATAATAAAAGTATGCTGTGAGTAACAGAAACCTCAAACATCAGGTGGTCAGAGATGTAGGGCTGGCCTGACTGCAAGGCCTGCAGTACAAACGAATCCCATAGGTCAAAGAATGAACGCAGGTGGACAAGGACAGGATGAGGCAGATGGCCGATGTCTACGGTCCCTACAAAATAAGAATGAATAAATGTAATGCCAATAATCTGGTTTGTTAAATCTGTTTTCTAAGCTAGGATTAGTTGGTCATGAGTACCTTTAGAGAAGGCAGTTGCCAGTCTAAGGGCGCAGTTATGAGGTGATGTGTTTCCAGCGTTGTTGTTAATAGCTGCTTTCTCTTCTCTGTCCATCAGCAGTATGATTCTTTCAAAATAAAAAATAAAAAATATTAGATGTACATTTAAAACATACATAATAATATGTAAACAATATACATATATATAAATAAGGGTGCTACACTATATCATAGAAGAAACATTTTTGGCTGAATGGTTCCATAAAGAACCTTTCTGTTTCAAAAAAGGCAATAAAAGGTTCTTAAGTCTTTCGAGACTGGAATACAAAACAAATTCAATGACTTACCTGTTGGCAACAGCATTCAATGCTTCCATAAATTCCATGTATCTTTCCTCATCCTCAAAGTTGCAGGTGTTGGCCAAAATGTCCAAGTACTGCTTGTTCCAGCGCATGTCTACCAGAATCCTGTAGTCATCTGGTTAAGAAGTATAAACAGCGGCTTTTACTCAAAAAGCAAGCATATAACAGGTTTGAACATAATGTTTCTTTACAATTGAAAGTAAGACTGAAAGTGAGTTTCATAGCTTGTATTACAATAAATCGTGTGTGTTTGTGGTTTGTGTACCTGTACTGTGCGGCTGCAGGAGCTCTGCCAGACATTTGCCTTTGCCAATGAGCTTGCTGTTGAATACAGACTTCAGAGCTGTGGATCCTGCCTCCAACTGCATCAAAGCTGCATCTGCAAGGAAAATCTGATCTCAGAACTGCAGCAAAAAGAACAATTGCTACATAACAAGCTATTTAAAACACAATAAAATTGCTGTTTTCTAGTCTAGTCTACCTGGTGCATGTTTGTAAGTTTTGGCAAGGTGTGTGATCCAGCTGGTTCTGAGGATCCAGTCACTGTGAGAGGCTCTTTCTGTCAGTATTTTGACTGCAGTCGGGAGGAGGCGCAGGGCATCCTCCGCCCCTCCGTCCATCGTTCCACCTCCAGAAAACTGCAGCCCGTCCAGCACAGCGCCACTCTGCATTGCCCTCTGCAGGTCAACCAGGCTCAGTGGACGATTCCTGAATAAATGGACTTATTTAATTCCTTAAGACCAATATATGCAATGAAATCCGAAAGTATTTGTACACGTAGTGCAGTTCTGACCTTTTTCCATAAAGGCTGAGTGTGTTAAGGCAGTATAGGAGGACCTGCCCATCTCTCTGGACGCTGGAGAAACATGAGTCCTCAGTGCTCATCAGGGCCGAGGGAATTCGATCCGGCCACACGCCAGCACACAGCAGCCCGCTGCCCCAGTCTTCAGAATCTAGCTC
Organism: Paramisgurnus dabryanus; assembly: GCF_030506205.2. NCBI lineage: Eukaryota > Metazoa > Chordata > Actinopteri > Cypriniformes > Cobitidae > Paramisgurnus > Paramisgurnus dabryanus. Next base: position 20,253,344 of record NC_133348.1, on the reverse strand, counting down.
TGCTAACTGTCTCTCTATGACTTCCTGTGCCAGCTGAAATAAAAAGATATCTAAGGTTAAGAGTGATGGAAAAAAATGAATTACCTTAAAATGCCTAAAAACCTAGGTATGAACATTCACGTACCTGCTGACTAGCAGTGGTACGCTGACAAAAGGCATATGCCTCTCCACAGGCCTGTAAAAGGGCGCTGGGCAGATCCACTCCTCTCTGCAGCTGATTGGACAGCAGAGACGCAGCGTGGAGCAGAGATGACATTGAAGAGGCAGGGGAGTCTGCAGGATGTTACAGAAAGAATTAATATTCCGTATACAACTTATATAACCATATATATACATCACAGCCATGAGTATTATCTCAAAGAGAATCATTCATTTAGTAATTAAAATCAAAGACGCACCCCATATGGCACTCTTGATCTCAGAATGAATCGAGACGAGCAGGTCACACACACAGTCTCCTGTCACGCCCAGGGTGTGTAACACCGTCTTTAGATCCAAAGCGTCCCAGCACATGCCCTCATGCTCGCCTGGGATGTAGATCTCAACTCCACGGTTCCTCATAGCTCGAGAGATTTCACCGTTTGTGGAGTCCATAGTGAGGAACAACCTGGAATACAGGGGGAATAACGTGAATGTTAACGTGGCAAGCAAATCACAGTTATAAAACTCACCGTTCACCGTTGAAATGCACTGCCTGGACTCTATCCCCCCGCGTTCCCCCATTTCAACCCCTGGTTATATTAAATTTTATGTTCATGAGGCAAAAATCAATTATTATGCAAAAAGAACATGATGCGTACTTGCAGGACCATTACATTTCAAAACAAAAAACACATTTTTTCATGACTTAAAGGTGCCATGTGGGACTTTCAGAAGGATATCTTGACTGAAATGCAATATAATATACTTAACTATATTATCAGTGGTGTGAGACCCTACAAAATTATCTTTATTGTTTTTATAACCTTATATAATCTATATACTACAGTAGCCCTAAACAAAAATGGTTCTATAAATCGTCTTGTGTTACTATATTGTCTCAGACAATGATGTGCTTGTCCTGTGGTGGCTACTATAGCATGAGCATCCCAACATTAAAAAGGAGGGGTAAGCTGTGGACTGAGCCATTGGTTGCAATTCACAGTCTTACCACTAAATACGCTTAAAGCATTAAACTGCACCTTAACTGTTTCCCCGCCACTGACGAGTTATCTCGTCAATAAAAAAAAACATTTGCTTAAAATAAGTTATTCTGCAATACCGCAATTATCCACTATATGGGGCACTTACGCAATTTATAAAAAACTGAAGCCAAAAGTTATTTACTAATTTTAAACTCTGTGTATGTTTTGATAATCGTTCTGAATCTGATCTCTAACAAAATTCTTTCACAAAAATGCAATTATTTCAGCTTTTTGCTTAAAAAAAATACTTTTAAAGAAAAATACCCATAATATTTTTAAGAGTTTATAAGCAGAGAAAAAATAGGATGAAACATTTATCCCGTTTTGTTTGTTAGTTTGTTTATTGTTTGTTTGAAAGCAGAGGGTCTGTTCTTTCTTCTTATATATTTGTATGTTTATGTATTTTTGGAAGAAAATTTTCCTGGAAGGCATTTTGTGAAACTTATGAAAAAAAAATGCTGGTGGGCAACTTTTCAAAAAAATGGCTGGCGGGGATTGAGTTAAAATGCAATCGGATCATCCACTAATTGGTGAGGATGCTCATGAAAACATGATTTTAAATATTTATAAGTAAAGATATGGTGTCGGATTACCGAACTGTGTAATTGTACCTGAAGTTAGGGTGGGGTGTGATGGTGGGTGTAGCTCCATCAATAATACCACGTTCATTAATGGTTAATGAGCCTCCAGGCTCTAGGAGGGCATTGAGTCGATCCAACACTGAAGGGCTAAAACAAACTTCATTTAGCAAACACATCAAAGATAACAATGACACATATATAGACATAAACATAATTGAACCCAAATCAGTGCCTTGCCTGATCGATAAATAATAAAAAATAAATTCTGCTATTTTTCCTGTAATAGTAACATGGTATACATTTAAATCAGTAATTTCATTGCAAAACTCAATGCACTACCAAGTGAGCTATGGGAACAACTGGTAGAACATAATCCAAGCTGTTTCGAAATACAATAAATCGGCTGCCATTATGCTCTACCACGGCTGCTTTTAGTCCACTTTCACAGCATGAAATAAAGCAGTTTACAAGCCAAATTTCTCTTGGCATGTTCCATACAAAAACATACAAGTTTTTGGTGGTAAAAATCTTTAGATTTGATTCATCTGACCTGCAGAAGTTGACGTTGTCCATAAGCAGCCAATCCCCTGCCTGTAGCGCCTGTACTAATGTTCCATCCAGCCATTCAAAGCCGCCATGAGTCCAGCCATCTTGCATCTGAGCCAAACGCTCCTTCAGCAGAGTAAAATCCATCTGCAGCTTTGACATGTCTGCAAGAAGATATTACAGTTATATTGTGTACTGTTGGATTGTATGACTGTGAGAGGTAGTACTTGTCATAAACCAGGACTAAACTAGGACTTAACAAGGACTATAACAGGGACAAGCTGCATAAACATAGCTGATAAGTTAAGATAATGTCCTAGGAGCTAGTCTGTCCAACTAGCAATTATTCTTACTTTTCAGATCCAAATAAAACCAATCTACTGACTTAAAGCTATAAACAAGAAAAAAACGTCCTTAGGTTTAAACTGTAACAAAACCAAATATAAACCAGGACTAAAATCTACCTAAAGTTCCCTTTATATTGATAAAAAGATCGGTGATACGATCCTTACCTGTTAAGACTTTGAGTTTGGTGTTGAGTTTATGTAGCAGAACAATAATGACCTCCAGCTTGTTTAAAGCATCAAATGTGACGGTGCCCTCTGTCGTATCGAGACCCTCGTCCCTCAGCCAGTGGCGGAACGTACTCCATGTACTCAACAGAAACTCTGTATCCTGTACCGCTCCATCCAAAGACATTAGACCTCGTCTGGTCACCATGGCAACTACATAGTCCATGCTCTCCAAGACCTGCTGCCAAGGACGTATGATGTCCACCTGCTCGAAGCCACCCAGGAGCTCGGTTGTGTCCATGGCGCTGTTCATGGCCATGACCCTCAACCTATGGCCTGTTAACAGTGCGAGGAGATGCACTAGACTGCTCTTCCCACTGGCAGTGGGACCCACCAGTATGGCCATCCACCCCATCTCCACGCATTTCATCAAAGCCTCCAGTGGACGCAAAGAATGATGGGTAATGGACAGAGGAGGGTCCAGAGCAATAGGTGAACCTCCACTACGCTGGAGGACCGAATAGCCCAACTGTGTGTGTGAGGGAGATGGAAATATATTTTAAGTGTATAATGCATCCAATTGAAACGTTTTGTTTATTATTAGTGAATGAAAGTTTCTCTGGACAATAAGAATAGCATCATATCTAGATTTACTTTACAGGACCACTTTAAATCCATTCATGGCATATGACATTTTTGACCCACCTGCAGATTTAAAGGTGTTATATGGAACTGTCTTGAACCCATGTATGGCTCAAAGTCTTCTCCAAACACCTTCCTGAACACAGCCAACACCTGAGGATAGACACATATTTACACCGCTGATTCACTGATCACATCAACTGTCGCATCATCACAAACTCCTGTGATGACCGATACAGTAAATGCAACATTAGCTTGGCTACCTGAGCTTTGTCTGCCTCAGTCCTCATGCGGTCCGCATACACCAATCCAACGTGCTGTCCGGGGTTGAAGAAGCCTGGTGATTGATCTGCTTGCATCAGCTGACACCAACGGAAGAGGTCACGGAGATTAAACTCCCACGGTCCTCCTCTCTGACCCCACTTCCTCTCAACAGTCACCTCTTGAATCAGCTTGGAGAAAAAAATAAGCAAAGATTAAATAAAAAGGAGATGTTGTGGGATCATCTTTGAATGAGGGCTGTCAGTACATCACAGTAATGACGTGCAGTTATTAAAAATACATTTTGTGTCATCCTCTTACCCGGTTGCTGAACTGCACCATTTTTGAGATGATCGCGTTGTCGATGTTGGGAAAGATGGAGTCACCAATGAACTGCATGTCTTCACTGGTTAGTGCATCCACATACACCTGAAAGCAGAAATAGATGTGCATTTTGGTCTCTTTACTTTATGAACTACATTTCAATAATGTCAGATAATAATACTGTGAACTATACATTAAAACTGCGTTTCAATATCGTTCATAAAAAACAGGTCTAGTTTAGATTTTATTTAAAGAATGCGATTTTGTATTAACATATTATTTTCCTGTTTAGTGGTCCGATATATTGTCTATTACTGAAAGCTAATTATGATTTAGTGATGCTTTCATTGGTTGATGTGTTACCTGAGTGAATCTGTTAAGGAAAGACTTCGGGAGGCCTTTGCGTCCTCCTCCCTGAGTGAAAGGATTCTGACAGCCGAAGATCTTGGTCTTCTCATGCTGAACATGGAAGCGCATGCCCAGCTCAGGAATGTAGATCTCAGCTCGATGGTCGAAGCAAGCGTTAAGACCCTCAAGCACTGACTGAGAGGCCAGATTCAGCTGTGGAGGTGAGAAGAACAAAAAAAATAATGCATTTCTACCATTGTAAACAGAGAAACTTATTTTTATTAATTCCATTAAATACAGATTTATACCTCATCCAGGACAATCCAATGTCCAGCCTTCAAAGCAGCTAGGACAGGACCATCACGCCAGGCAAACTCCCCTCCTTTACCCCCTTCTACTGGCAGGTCTGTCCCAAACAGATCCGTGACATCCTGCGCAGGCAAACAAAACAATCCATTTTGAATTTGAAGGAGTTATTTTAGATTTATAAAGCTAAACATCATCACATAGAACTTAATATAATATTGTTTACCTAAATGCTTTATTGTACAAATAAATGGTTATAGTATACACACACACACACACACACGTATTTAAAAACAGTTCTATTGCTTTAAACGTACGACATACAGTTTGTTCAGACAGGTTGATCCGGACAAGGTGGTTCCCAGATGCTTTGGCAAGGGCAGCGACCAGGCTGGTCTTCCCCACACCAGGTGAGCCCTCCAGCAGTATGGGTCTCTGGAGCTTTAGTGCCCGTAGGATCCTCTGAGCGTTCACTGCGGTGGTGCCTGCGCTCAAGGTGTAGCCCGACAAACTCCTGCCTTCGCTCTCAGGCCCTGTGGGTGGACAAGGAGACGGTGTGCTTATAGCATAAAAGATGGATCCATTACACCACTTCTTTCCAGTGTAGATAAATGAAGTCAAAATGTCCTGTAGACACCTTGCATGATGGAGCCACACTGTCAAGGTTTTGCCCACAGGCAAACACACATCCCTGAACTTGATACGTTGATGCCATGTCCATAATAAACATGGTAAAACTCTGGTACTTTAAATTAATATCTAGGCAATGGTAAAAATGATATTGTCAAATGCAGAGAAACCCCAACAATCCCATACTGTACATCTGAATAAGATCAACAATAATTGCCAACACCACCTGTGAGGCTCAGTATTATACTATATATCCACTTACTATATTTGAGGTAACCCTCACCTGCAGCTATGTAGAAGGGATCAATGCCAAAAAAGTCTTCACCCCACTGGGGCTCCCTAGAGATGCTGCTGTCATAGACTCTGAGTGCATCCCGCATCTCCTCATCCAGCTCAGTAATCCTGCTCAATCTCTTCTCCAGGAATTCCAAACACGCCCGCCGGGCTACCAGAGCATTCTCTGCTGCCGACACTGTGGTTCCTGGCGAAAAAAAAAAAAAAAACGCATGAGAGCATTAGTACAAAGTATACATGAATTGGTTATAAATGGTTACCAAACCCTCTTTACTCTCACCTGAACCGATTCCATCCACATACACAAGGCATGCAGCATGAATAAAGGCAGTTACGGTGTCCAATCTCAGATCCCATTCAGGTTCCTCCTCCTCGAGCTCGCCCATGGTCATGAATCCATCCTCGTCTCTCTCACACACAGTGTTCGTGAAGTTAACCCATGACAGGATGTCTCGCACACTTAGTATACACCGCCGTCCGAACTCCTGACTGGTCAGCCAGTCGATAAAGTCCAACATGAGCTCTGCTACGTCTTTACCTGCGCAAATCACAATGGTAAAATTCAGTATAATGTCACTGTTGCTTATGAAATAATGCTTATAACAGAATACAGATACTGTTATTTGGTACTAGTCTAAGTAATAACTCGATCAGATTACTTATGACTAACAAATTTATAACAATAATAGCTATACACAGACAAAATTAGTCAACCCAAAAAGATGTAAACACTATATTTCTATAAAAACAATTGCAGAGTGTCTATGGGTTGCTCTGTTTTGGGTGCAAAGTAAAACACCTTGGTGGTCATGCTGATCCAGTGACAGTCCAGGACGAAGGTTGTGTTGGATGATTTGGATCAGATCGTTACGGCTGTTATTCTGGGGACACCAAATCTCAGTGAACCGGTTTCTTAGAGCTGGAGACAGCTGGATACAAACAAATAAACACATCAGTTCCACTGCTGCTTGTTTTTTACACGGTGACTATTACTATTGAGATTTTACAGACACACAGACATTATTTTAACAGATTTATACTCTAAGCACTGACCTCTTTCTTTCCAAAGTCACCTCCGGGGTTCATGGTGGCAACGAGTCTAAATTTCTTTCCAGCGGTAATGTGCTCAACATCATCATTATCTCCACTGCCTTTCTCTGCCAGCACCAGAGACTTTTCAATCTCCAGCACGCTGCAGATGACACACAAACCCAAGACGGTCACACAGTCACTTAGGGGCTGTTTACACTCGGTATTAAGATGTGTTTTCATCGATCGGATCACAAGTGGACGAGAGAGACACATTACGTTTACACCTGGTATTTAAATCGGTCTCTTTTGTCTACTTTCGACCGCTTCTGTCCTGAATACTGTGAGGGGACGGTCCGTGAGACGGTGGTTGAGTCTCTTTGCTGTCATTCAAACGCGAGCGGGAGTAATGAGTTTATATGGACGCAAACTAATATTATGTCGGACTCCGCTGCTTGTTTAGCAAGTATACATGCTGCACAGTGTTTTGTACGTTTATATGTTGGAGCTTTCTCTGAATTTTCAGCGCAATTGATGAAATAGGATCGCGCAACTTTCACGCTTTCAAAACGAAACTACGGAGAACACCCGCAGTAGTTTTATCAATGAAGGGCTAAAAATAGCGCTGTTCACCGTATGTTCACGCCAGAAGTCAAAAAAAGACGTAAAACTTGAGTCGTGTGTGGCTGTTCGAACACATTCAACCACATTTGCGTTCCGCAACTCCAAAGCGATCCGATCGATGTTTAGTGTCTTTCGATCCGATCGAAAGTGGTTTCGACTACCTCTGGATGTGGTTGAAAGTGAACGCGTTCAAAACGTTTTGAACACCGTTTACACCTGGCATTAACGTCGTCCACTTGTGATCCGATCGACGAAAACGCATGTTAATGCCAAGTGTAAACAGCCTCTTAATAACTTTACAGCATATATAATAATGTTTGATTTCTTTTTACTCTATTATGTGAATTGGAGAATTTGGTGCAGAACTTCAAAAAAGAAACTAATATTACCATATAATAAAAACCATAGACTATTAAAAATATGGATGTAGTGTCTGTGACGTCACCCTACGTTTGTGAAGAGCATTGTTGAAGCCCAAAGTTTGCGGAGCCTGCCATCACCTTCTTGTCAGCGCAAAAAAAGGTGGGATGTGGGTGGAGCTAAGATACCTGGTTGTTGAGAGCACGCCCACCTAGCTTGACCATAGTTACAGCAGCGGCAATTCACCTGTAACTCAGGTGGCCACCCCTTTAACAATGCATAACTTTAAGGCTTAATTTAATTTAAAAGGATGAATCACAAAAAAACATTCACCTCATCACAGGGAAAAATCTGCTATATAGACCAAAACACTTTTTGTACCAGGCTGTAAACATAATTATTTCTGCTGTGAAGATGGGCATTTTAACATATTAACTCCCTTTTGGAGCCAGTCTCTAGCGGCCAGTCGATGAATTGCAGTTTAAGTCACTTCGTTTTGGCTTCACAATAGAGAACGACAGGGTTGCCCCTTGATTTGAACTCACCTTTGATCATCCTCACCCCATCAATGAGTTGTTTAGACAACAACATTTTGGGATAATAAGTGTAAAACACACACCTGTTGAGTCTCTCCAGCACAGAGTCATCAGCCAGCGAGATCTCATCCATCAGAAACACGCCGTCCTGTTTCATCGCCAGGACCAGCGGTCCATCATGCCACTCAAACAGACGTCCGTCCTCGCCATCAGCCTGAAATGTTAAACGTTCAATCAGATAAATCCCACTTTTGATAAATGCATGTATAAGTCTAAGTGTAAGGCTTAATAATATAAAGAAAGAAGTATTTTACATTTTGGGTTCCAGTGTGACGGACAGGTCGGAGGCCACCCAGAAAATCAGACGTCTCCATGTGTAAATGGCAGTTCAGGGAGAAGAACTTCTGACCAGCTAGTGCAGCAAAGAGCTGGCAGATGGTGGTTTTGCCACACCTTCAGGTGAGAGGAGGAAAATGTGAGCCAACTTAACAAATGTAGAGGGAATGTCTTATTCTACAGATGACTGATTCAACCATAGTCTATAATGATGAGTTCATATTTTCAGTCAATTTTGACATTTTTGTTTAATTTTTTTGTATTTATACGAGTACCTTAGTCTACAGAAAGTCTCAAAGCTGACAGACACAGTCGAAAACCAATACATCTTAAAGGAATAGTCTACCCTTTTGCCATATTAAACTAAGTTATTACCTCAGCTTAGACGAATTAATACATATCTATCTTTTTCAATGCGTGCACTGTACAGCACGTCGTGAATGTGTTAGCATTTAGCCTAGACCCATTCATTCCTATGGTACCAAACAGGGAAGCCACCAAACACTTCCGTGTTTTCCCTATTTAAAGACTGTTACATGAGGAGTTATACCAGTTAGTATGGTGCCACAAAATAAAACTTTTTTTGGTACCATAGGAATGAATGGGGCTAGGCTAAATGCTAACACATTCACAACACGCTGTACAGTGCACGCATTGAAAATAGATAGGTATGTATTAATTCGTCTAGGTTGAGGTAATAACATAGTTTAATATGGCAAAAGGGTAGACTATTCCTTTAAATTTTGATAACATAAAATTGTAAATTTACAAAATTATGTTAGTAAAATGTGCAAAAAAGGGGATGGTGCGCAACACACAGAAAAAATTAAGTCAAATTACCCTCAAAATCTGCCCGACCGGTGACCATTGGCTTAAAAACTCTGAAAAGAAACTCATTCAGTAAAGATTAAATCACAGCTTACCCTGTGTCTCCAACAAGCAGGACAGACTCTCCAAAACGAAGCGCTCGACCCACAAGCACAGCCAATCTCCTCATGCCCTGGGTCCACACAACATGGCCGAATTCTTCTGGGACACCCGCAATACTGTCCACAAAAGGGCCTGCAAAGTGCCAAATCATCAATATACCAAACTGAGCCAAACCAACCAATCAATCTGGCCATAAGTTATAAAATGAGCCAATCAAAAAGATCTTGAGAAATGCATAAAGAAAGTATCAATGACATTATTACAAATTAAAAGAGAGAAACACTTCACTTTCACGTTTGCTGGGCATTTCAGACATTATAAAGTAACTTAGTTTGTTTAGTGTCTTTCTAGTTTAAATTGAATACGAGGTATTCAGTTTTCTTTTAAGGATTTTCATTATACTGTGCAGTATTACTGGTGCTGGTTAACCGCACAATGCAATGGAAAAGCAAGCAAGGACAACTCTCCTAATTGCAAGTCATTGATCTGATATCAGAATGTGGTTTGTTACAGCTGTGTTTGTGCTTATAAACTCACTGAACTGAGAGGTGACCTGAGCTTCTGAGAAAAGAGCATCCGGGTTGACTGTCTTTTTAAAGTGTTTCTCCAATATGTTCTGGATGATCAAAGCCTCCTCTGGCTTTCTGACACGGCCAGCCAACAGCATGTAGCCTGACAAAAGATGATTTGTTTAGGTATTTTTGGCATTTATGTACAACATTTTGAAATTAAGCACGGTAAAAAAGTTACCATCATCCGCCAGGTGCTGCAGCCAATCACGAGAGGCCTCATTCTGCTCTTCCAGCCTATAGCGTTCAGACCAGCGAAACAGGTCTCTCAGGGTAATGAAACCATGTTTCCCGGCAAACACGCTGGATCCCCTACGTAAAGACTGACACACATATACACTTACATGAGGTCACTTTAGCAGTTTAAAGGAATATTTCAGCTTAGCTTAATGCTTTATAACATTGCCCATAAAATCATAATGAATGCCTTCCTGTGCTTCAAATATTGCTGTATTGAGATGGGTCACCTGCAGGTTCTGCATGACTTTGATGAGTTTGGAGCAGTAGGATGGAGGAAGGCTACAGCGCTGATGGAGGATGTTCTCCAACTCTGAACTGGGAAGCTCATCAAAATGCAACTCCACAAATCGATTCCTAAATGCTCGCGACAGAACCTACAAGAAAAAAGAAAAACATGTTGGTTTGAAGTTCATGATTTGAATAAAATACTAGCATACAACTTCCTAAATGATCTGTCACATGATCACATTGCACTGCATTGTGGAATAGAGTGATCCTCCATCAGATTTGAGCATGTTTTAGGCATGCGTATTATGCATGCAAATAAATGTGCACAGTATACATACTATACATTGCAAAATGAGTAGTACAAGTAAATTCTGAACACCAGCAATGTGCTTGTGAGTACCTTTCTGCCACCATAGAGTCCAGGAGGATTCTGGGTGGCAAAGAGCATGAATCTGGGGTGGGCTTTGACCACTTCTTGTGTTTCAGCTATGAAAAGCTCCCTGTTGTCATCCAGCAATCTATTTAAAGCCTCCAGCACATCAGTTGGAGCAAGGTTCAGTTCATCCAGAATGATCCAATAACCTTTCCTCATGGCATCAATTAGCACACCTTTAGGGGACAAAAACGTATGCTGTTAACAAAAAACTTGACAAAGTAGGCTTGAACCATGCAGAAATCAATGATTATTATCTTACACTATTGTCACCGTTTAAAATTCATAAATATAATTGACATTACGCACCCAGATGAAACAATGGATATGGAGTTGTGACCCATTGCAGTAACAAAATCATTTACTGTACAAAAGTAAAAAAAAGTGAAACTTCAAGGGAAGTTTAAAGTTATTAAAGGGAAGTTATTAAATGGTTTACTAATGGCTTATGAATAAGTTTATGTACAAATAACTTTATGGATTTAATGGTCTTTCAGCCATGTCACAAACCATGTCTATCCTCATTGCGTCATACTTTAAAAACTCTAAAGGGGATCGCACACCGGCCGCGCCGCTCAGCGCCGTGCAGCGCCGTTCTAAAAAAAAACCGAACACATTGTTTTCTATGAGTATACACACATCGGCGCCACCAGGTGGCGCCTGTCCGCGCCCCCTAGCTGTGACTCAGGAAGTTGCTCAAATCCCTGTCCCGCCACACAGTGCCACTCACATAGTTTAACATTAAATAACATCATATTTGTCCCAAATCATTAACGATTAACATTGGCTGCTAACGTATATTTTGCATTTTGAAGTAGATGGTATCTGACGCAGCTCGCGCTATTTAATGTGCACTTCCGGTTTACAATACCTCCGAGTTGTCCTAGATGCGACTCGACGCTGAGCTGCGCGGCTGGTGTGTGAGGCATTCAAGCCTGTGGCTGGCTTATGTTTTCAATTGTTTTTAAATTGAAGTACTGTGGTTTTCAAAAACGGCTGGTTTTTCCCATGCTCAGCTCCCAGAGTAAAAAAAAAACGTCGGCTCGTCAATGTCACTTTTCATTCACCCGTTCAATCACAGTGGAGGAGGGGCGGGACAAATATCACAACAACCAACTGGCGCATAGTTTAGAGCCAATAAGTTATCATAGCAACCAAAGCGCTTAGCTGAAAAAGCGTAGGCAAGCATTTTCAGCCACATTTACAGTTAATGCTTTGGTGTACACACCCTAAGCTGTAGTTTTTAATGTTTTTGCATATTTTCTTCATTTCAACAACAAAATACATGAAACAGCCCCCCCTCCGCCCTTTTAAAGTCAATACCTTTTTTAATTTTAGCATCCTGACTGTGTACCATTCCAAAAATATATTATTTGCATTAGGGCTGGACAAAAAAAATTGCCTGCGATTCTGATGCGCATCTCATCAGTAAAGCCGGCTCTGTGATTAGTAGTAAATCGCCATCACCTGATTTCAGATGCAGGGGCATTTACTACACAGAGCCTTATTTCACCGAAAAGCTAGGAATCGTGGAATTGTCCACGATTATGAACGTGATTTTGCCTAGCTTTTTGGATTTTCCCTCATCCTACCAGTTGACAATCACCTAGTTATAGTAATGCCTCTGTGAGTCTGTTACAAAATGCTCTTTACCTTCTTTGAAGACAAGTTTGCCATGCTCATCAGAGGAGTAGCAGCCGATGTACTCCTGGATATCTGTGTGCTCATGGTTATTGATTCTCACACACTGGTTTCCTGTGGCGGCTGCAAGCCATTTAATTAAACTGGTCTTTCCCACAGATGTTTCCCCTTGGATGAGCACGGGATGGATGCTGATCATGGACACAACAAGGAACAAAATAAATTTCTTCTCAAGCATTGTAAATATAAGAGCTCAAGATATGCAAATAAAATGTATAGTATGCAGCGAATATGGCAAGTGAAATACCAGATAAACAGGGCCAATATCAGTCAAATACTTCAGAGTGAATTTTGGGTAAAAGTAATTGAATGTATTAATTTTGTGCATTGTGGAGTTAAAGTGGTTAAAAAACTATTAATGATCTGAAACCGTTGTAATCCTCAAAGTCTTGAAATTGCCTCTTTATAGCAAAGAAAAAAATCAGTTAACCCCAGCCCCATGGTACAAAAACAAATAAATCATTCATATTAACTCATATTTAATGCACTTTTATATCAAATAATAGATTTAACAACAGCACCATCCCTCCTTCCCACAGATGAAAAAGAAACGCTGAATTTGTAATACATTTTGACAGAGCATTTGATCTACAGAATGTCACGGGATGTATGAGGAGTAGGGATACATAACGATTAATCGCGATTAATCTATAGCAGAATAAAAGTTTTTCTTTACATCATATATGTGTGTGAACTGTGTACAATAATAATGTATATATAAATATGCACCCATGCATGTATAATTTGAAGAAAAAATATGTATATACTAAGTATTTATATTTATATATAATATAAATTTTACATAAATATACAAATGTATATACACATGTAAACATTTCTTAAATGTATACATGCATGTGTGTGCATTTATCTATACAAAATTATTATACACAGTTCACTCACATATATGATGTAAACAAAAACTTTAATTCTGCTATAGATTAATCGCGATTAATCGTTATGCATCCCTAATGAGGAGTGATGTTTTCCTACCCGGCGGACACCACCCGTGCCAGATCTTTCAGGTTAAGCTTGACAGAAGGTGTAAGGATGTAACTGGGGTCCAACACAGGCTCCATATCACCCTGACTAAGCCAGTACTCCTCTATCTGTATACACACACGCTCTTTGGGCTTCGGGATTGGCTGAGAGCAAAACAGATAGAGTAAATGAGAGAAGATAAGTAGATTTATATTTAGGCACTTGAAAGACAATTTTATCCAAAATATTATTTTATCAAATAGTATTTTATATTATTTTATTGAGCACCAGCTTGAGCAACAGAAACACTATCAGTGAGTGCGTTTACATGCACAGAATAAGCGGATAACTATCAAAAAACTGCTTATTATCGAAAACTGTTTTCATGCGTTTACATGCAAATCAATAAGCCGGCTATGCAGTCAACTGCGTTTACATGGGACTTGAAGAATTATCAGGTTTCTTGCAGGCAGTGACATCACCACCTATAGTACATAATAGTCGATCAAAAAGCCGACGGCATATCTGTCTTAAAGCGTAACTAAACCCCTGGTCAGAGGCTGACTCCGCCCACTGGTAATATTTGAAAAATGCAAGAAAAGTGGGAAGATCCCAACGGAGATAGAGGGGACGAACTAAGCTCGTATCAAGTGTGTGGTGAGATCGTAACAAGGGCGTGGTGAGCTTAAACCTGCTTACGTCACGAGTCATTTTTTGGACCCAATACCCAATAGGAAAATTCAACTGCAGTAGCCACCGTTCAACCTGAAGAGGGCAGCACTCAGACGTTTTTACACCATATATTGCAGTATTGAAACACTTTATATCCAAATGGCAAAAAAGTTACTAAAATCAATGAACAGCACTAATAAAGCATCATTCTTACAGATCATTAACTAAAAAAAGTTGGTTTAGGGTTTAGTTACTCTTTAAGCTATATTGTTGTATCTTTTCTCGTGTCTGCAGAACCTGTAAATGTAACATAAGCTTCTATTTTAACAGTTTCTCTGCCAACTGCTTTAGTTGAGCGGAGACTTTTATGAGTTACTTTGCGCTTACTTCCGCGTGTGACGTTCATCTTTCATACGCGGGGACATGCGCACATGGACAAAACCGTGAGAAAGCCGGTTAAGGTGTTTACATGCCACGCGAAATCGGCGTAATGAGCAAAAAACTACCTGTGCCGATCGGTTTTTGCTTACGCCGTTTATGAGTTTTCCCCGATTAAAGAAAACAGTTTTACGCGTTTACATGACCCCACGTGTTATCAGTTTATTAAGCATAATCGGCGTAAGACTGTGCATGTAAACGCACTCAATCATTAATAGAAGATATTTTCTTTCACCTTTGGCAACACACACTTCTAACTAGTAGGCATTCAAACTACTGGTACCTTATTATTATTTAACGAAATGAAGTGGCTAACTAAAGTTAAAAGATTACCTGTTTGAGACATTTCACATTTCCTCCTAGTATGTACTGACACACCAGTTTCTGCACAATGGGGTGAGAGCTGCGATCCAGCTGGGTAAGAAAACTCAGACAGAAACCCTGCAAAAGACATTATACATCTCCATCACTAATGTCATGTGGTTAAAGTAGTACATTTTGGAAAATCAACATTTTGCTTTAGGCAGAAGGTATAATATGGACAAGTGTATTACCTCATAGAGGGAGCGTTGAATGTTGTAGCAGGGGTTAGATGCCACATATTTAAGAGCTCGACACAAAGTACGCAGGCTGTAATGGGGCTTGTGACCGGTACCATCAACCAACCGTGTGTGAGCCTCCTTACGAACAGCCAAATAAAAACTGTGGGGAAAAACAGAAATTGTTAAGACACAGTACATAAATTCTAAATGAAAGTTACAAATTGTAAATATTGGTGCACTTTTACTGCACATTGCTGTTAGTGACAACAAGCTGCATCACACCTAATGTCCTCAATAATGTTTATGGCCATGCTATGACTGCAAACCTGATGATTCCTTGAATGATGGATCTGTTCAGGTTCAGGCCTTTTAGGTAATCTGAGACCAGGATACGTAAATCACTTTCACTCTCTAGTTCCTCCACGTACAGCTCTGTAAATCTGACACACAAACACAAACACATTAAGCTCACAAAAAACACGTACATCTGCCCCAGAAAGTATTTAAACACTTAAGTATACAAATATATAGTTAAAAAAAAAATCATCATATCACATGTATGTAATAACATTACGGGTGGTTTCCCAGAAAGGGCTTATCCTAGTCCCAAAATAAAATGCATGTTTGAGCTACCATTAAAAGGGACACTTCACTTTTTTTGAAAATATGCTCATTTTCCAGCTCCCCTAAAATTAAACATTTGATTTTTACCGTTTTGGAATCTATTCAGCTGATCTCTGGGTCTGGCGGTACCACTTTTAGCATAGCTTAGCATAATCCATTGAATCTGATTAGAACATTAGCATCGTGCTAAAAATTAACCAAAGAGTTTCAATATTTTTCCTATTTAAAACTTGACTCTTCTGTAGTTACATTATGTACTAAGACCGACGGAAAATTTAAAAAGTTGCGCTTTTCTAGGCCGATAAGGCTAGGAACTATCCTCTCATTCTGGCGTAATAATCAAGGACTTTGCTGCAGCAACATGGCTGCAGTAGGCGCAATAATATTACCCACTGCTCGAAAATAGTCCCCTTGGTTACTTTCAATAGCAGGGGACTATTTTCAGGCACTGCGTAATATTATTGCGCCTGCTGCAGCCATGTTATGTCCTTGATTATTATGCCAGAATGAGAGTTTAGTTCCTAGCCATATCTGCCTAGAAAATCGCAACTTTTAATTTTCCGTAACTACAGTAAACTACTAAGTTTTAAATAGGAAAAATAATGAAACTCTTTGGTTATTGTTTAGCGAGATGATAATGGTCTAATCAGATTCAATGAATCATGCTAAGCTATGCTAAAAATGGTACCACCAGACCCAGATACCTAGTCCTGGATTAATCTAAACCCAGTCTGGGAAACCACATGCAATAAAGAAGAAAAGTCCAATGGTCCCTCTCACCTGTTTCTAATGCCCAGTGGCAGGTTCCTCTTGCCTACATCAGTGGCTGGATTCATGCAGGCAAATAGACGAAAGTCTGGATGTCGAACCAGAGGCTCTACAGAGAACATCAACAAAATGAACTAAAAATGTACTCTCCACAAAAAAACATGCAAAATTCAAAGTACACGAACCATTAAATTAATTAAAGTACCATCAAGCAGTATTTCAATTCTTAATCATGAAATTGATCTCAGATCAGACTCACCAGTATCTCCCCTGTCAAGCAGCACTAAAGATCCAGCGCTGCCCTCCAGTAATCCACTCAGACACTCCAACATCTCTGCAGCTGCCAGATTAATCTCATCCAGCAGGATCCATTCGCCTTTCTTTACAGCCTGGGCTAAAGTCCCCTGTGGAGATACCCAAAATACCTCAGTCATGACAGGTACATCACACAGACGGTGAAACTGGGAGGAAAGTGGTTTTGGCCAGACATGCAGCAGGAAACTGCTTTTTTGGCATAGCTGTACTTCTTTTGTATACATAATCTGTAATAATTACCTCCACAAAAGCAAAAATCATGGCAGATTCACAGGCTCGAATCTGTTCTTGTGTCTGACTGAGTTTAAGAGCAAGAGCCTCCCACTGTTCCTGCAGCAGAGCAGCTGTAAGACGAACAAAAACAAATGTATAATAATATCATAAAAAACTATGCATACAAAAACCTTTTACAAAATTTTACACAAAACACTTGCTCTAATTTCTATTTTAGAAGAGTAAAAACTATGCAATAACTCCTGTAAGTACATGAATTATGTTGTGACTAAAAGCAGATAAAACATTTTGATGCATTTTAAGCAATATTATTCTGGACTCTTATTAGCTGCTGTCTGTTCAATATTCAGTCGAAGTAATCCATTTCAACAAAAAATTTAAATAAAATTTTAGTTTCAAAAATTGATATAAAATTATATTAACCTAACTATACAAATGCTATTAACCTAACTATACAAAGCATCCATAAATAGGACACATCAGTTAATAAGTTGTCAAGGCAACCCACTCCATTTCAACCCAGCATTACCATTAGGTTTATCATGTAGTTCCTTAGTGAGCGCTGATTTGCACACATGGTCCATAAGCTTGAGAAGATCCTGCCAGCGTTTGCCTTTGAAGCAGGTCTGAACGTGACCCAAAAAAGTCAGGTTCTGTTTCCTTGAGTATGTCTGAGAGAAGAGGTCTTCAAACGCCTCCCGCAAGGGTAACAAGATGAGCTTATGGTCCACTGGTTTATACCTTCAATCATCAGAAACACAACTTAACATCATCAAACACACTAGAAAGGGATAGATTGAATAATCATGAACAACTCAACAATGCCTTGAGAAATCGTAAAACATGTTGTGTTTGCTTTTTTTTGTCTGTTGTCTAAGATATGTCTGTCAGGTCGGTTTTGGGTTTGGTCTGTTTCTGTCTTTCATTTTGTTGGGATTGTTTTTCTGTGGTTAATTTGTAATATAATGAATACAACTGTATATGTGTTACTCAGAAAATTTACAAATAAAGTGGTTAAAAAAAAAACAATGTATTTGTATATCAGGAGAATGAATTTATCGAATGCTTAATTTGAGGCAAATTACAGTAAAAAGGTAAGTAGCCATTCTGAGCAACTGTCAAGCTACTAAAAAATGTAGTTTAGCTAGAAGCATCACAGCTTTCAATTATTGAAGCACAGACATGTGTCTACTCACCCTCCCAGCAGGTCTGCAGTGTCACTCTGTTGATTCATGTTGACTACTCTGAGTTTGTGTCCTTGAAGGGCAGAACAGACAGGAAGTAAACGATGGATAAGAGCAATGAGATCAGTGATAAACCTGAACTATACTGACAGATCAGGCGTGTTACCTGTCACTCCAGCCAGATACTGCACAGTAGAGGTCTTTCCTGTGCCCGTTTCCCCAACCAACAAGACGGGCTCCCCTCTAGTGACGCACACTGACAGCTGCTCCAGAAGTACAGATGATGGCCGTGTGGCAGCAAACGTTTGTTTTTCTCTATGATGCAAACATAAGCAAATGATTTTAACCCCTTAAGATATTTTTGTCTTTTTATTGATAGTAAATTGATATGAAAACATTTATAACAGTAAAGGTTTAGAAACAATGGTATGACACACGTTTTCCTCTTTTCAGCTTTAGGCTGTTGTATGATTTCCTGTCTTAATAGCACAATTACCAATCAATCTAGTGTTAATGTAAGCTCAATTTCTCAGCAGGGTTCCTTGCACCCATGGGTCAGTGCTGGTAAATCTATTTGCTAGTAAAGCAAATTTGAAAGAGAGAAGGAGAGAGAGAGCGCTCGAATAACTTACATACTAAGTCGCACCGCGTCACTCTGCTTACGAAGTAACATTACACGACCCACGGAGACCTCAAGCTCGGTCACATTAATGGCAGGCAGGTACATCTGACAGAAGTGCTGGGCCTAAAATGTCACACAGCAAAACATATTATGGATTATACAGTGATATGTAATATTACATTGACATACTATTACGTAACATCAGTAAAGAGAAAATTCTTTATTTAGGACTCTTCTGAGCTCTAATCTATGCTTTAAATAAATAAAATTGTAAAGAGAACTTATACAGTATGAGACTATCAGCATTATAATAAAGACTTTGTTTTTGTGACATAATTTTCAGACCTTCTCTTTGGATATGTTGAGCTTGCTGCCAATGATTTCTGACATCTTGAGTCTGCTCTCAGGTTTGGAGAGCATGGCGGTGAAGCAGTCCAGAGCCTTAAAAAAACAATGTTTTAAAAGTGTGTCATTTCTGCCTTTCCAAGCATCACTGTTTTTAAATAGGTTTCCTCGACACACTTCCCTATTTGGCAGACAGACAAATTCAAATCACAAATTCGCCTCAAATTCATGCCATTGGTTAACCCAATTTACATTTTTACATTCAGGCATTTAGCAGACGCTTTTATCCCCTGCAAACAGGGAAATAGTACAATAGCTATTAAGAAAATTAAACAGAGTAGTGCTTTAGAAGCCATTTCATTTTTTTTATATTTATCTTTCAAATAATCAAAAAAGTAAACATCTTTAGCATTATGCAAATGAGGCAATAATGCTGACAGCTCACCTCCAGGAAAACATTTTGTGCTGTGGAGGCAGAAGAACCGTCAAAGTTCAAGCAGATTCTCTCGCACCATTTCAGCAAGTCCCTGTTCAGAAGAAAAAAAAACACATTTGCCATCATGCATCTGTTACCACATGGATGCAGAAAAGTCCATTAATATATATTTCACTAAATCAGACAATTCCAAAATATCAATAATTAATAAATCACTAGAAAACATTCATCTTTGTAATATTTAGCATTTGTATAGTATAGTGGAAGTATATATGCTATAAATTTATGAATTAATCTTAAAAATATAATGTTCCGTCTCATACTCATTTGAATGATCACAGACTGATTAAAGGGATAGTTTACCCAAAAATGAAAATTCTGTCATCAATTCCTCACCCTCATGTTGTTACAAACCTGTATTAATTTCTTTATTCTGCTGAACACACAGGAAGATTTTTTCAGCAATGTTTGTAACCAAATCATTTTTTAGCACCATTGACTTCCATAGTAGTATTTTTTTACTACTTAAGAAGTCAATGGTGCTTTTTGCTTCATTCCAACTATCTTCCTCTGTGTTCAGCAGAACAAAGATATTTCTACAGTTAAATTATAACAACATGAGTATGAGTAAATGATGACAAGATTTTCATGTTTGGGTGAGCTACCCCTTTATCTGCTGTTTTTAACCCCCACCATGGCCTGAATATCTACAAACGCAGCAGGGGATGGAGGGAGGAAGACTATTGATTGCTCTGGTAACAGCAGGGCCGCCACATCGTTTAACCTTTCCTTATACTACAGCCCCCCACATCCAACACACTTTTACAAGCTTGGCTACCCTAAAAATAATTCAACATAACACTAGAAAATACTGCTGCTGCTGCTTCTACTAGATGTTGTTTATCTTTGAATATAGTAGCACTGAGATAAAATGAATCCAAAATAACAAATATGAAACCAAACAAATTACATCATTCTGCCACACCATGCTCTCCATGCTACAGCAAAAAAAAACTAAGTGATATCTGTTACACAAAGCAAGTTACGTATACAATTTGTCCTGGCCTGAACTATACATTAGGTCTCTGTCCGGGACTCCACAACAGCACAGAGAAATCAATTTGCCATTGACTGCAGCAGTCCAGCGGAAAGATGATAAACAGCCTGAAGGCCGGGTACACAACAGATGGGTAGCCTGCACTAAAACATTGCAGCTTACTGTGACACCACTTCTTTAGTAGAAAGCAACTGTTCTGCTGTTATTGATGATTGTAGTTAAATTTTCCAATTTAGTAAAATGTGTAAAGCCCTTTTACCTTTAATTACAGTATCTAGACACTTTCATTATTATGAATTTCTGAGAGAAGTACATGAAATTAAAATATTAAAATATAAATTTAAAATAATAAAAAAAAAACAAGAAACATATATTCTGTTTAATGTAGACGCTTTACCTCAATGAAAGACCTCTGCCCTCCAGTGTTACGTTCTCATCTGATATGCTTTGGACTGCACTAGGACCCTGTAGACTAGAGCTGCCCTGATGTCTGTCTCCTGTTAGCTGACAGTATATGTCCAAAAGACGTTCAACCACTACTGTCAGGTTGGGATACCTTTTTATTAGAACCTGAACAGACACAGGGAAAAAGAGGATATATGAGGAAAATCTCTTGATCAGGACGAACACAGTTAAATCATTTCCATTCTAAAGAGACATCTTGCCTGTTTAAGTTCGTCTCTGGTCATGTTGCCAATCTGCAGTTTACACCAGTATTTGTCCAGAAGTGCCGCATGTGTGCTCTGTGGACGGTGCCAGGCTCCTCCACTGAAAAATGTCCTAGAAATAATGATTTAATTAAGTTAACTGACAAATATTTTACTGTAACAATTGTGATAGCAAAAAAAAGTTTTAATGGAATAATCCTTACAGATTCTTAATTTAACATACATTTAAGCAGATAAAAATTTGTACCTTCGTGTTGCAAAGAACTGAAATGATGGGGCCATCTTTATGCAATCTTCACGTCCTGGAATAGTCAACTTTTTGTTCTCCATAAGGGGAAGCAATACTGATATCTATTGAGCAAACAAAAACACTTAAACGTTTATACATATCTATCTTGCTCTGAACCATATAACTTCTCAAAAGAAGCTAAAAAAGAGCTGTTTTTGTGCATTTGGTACCCACCACATCTAAGGGAGCATGATCAATGTCCTCCAGCAGAATCCAGTAACCTTTGGAGACTGCCTGGGTCAGGGATCCCGGCTGCCATACAAACTTCCCAGGAACGTCTGTGCAGCGGTACATGCCTAGCAGCATCTAAAAAAAATGGGGCATCAAGATCAAAATACATTCATTAGTAAATCATAGGCAAATATTATGGGTTATTATTAAATAAATAAGTGGTTTAGTGCTTCATTGTAGATCAATTAAAACATGGTAAAAATAAATAAATAAAAAATGCCGCAAAGAATATTTGTATGTCCCTCAAAGTTAAGCACATCTCACCTTACTGTCGGTCTGATCCCCAAGCTGAACCTTCAGGATGTCAGGGGCTTTTACGTGTCCAGTAACAGCAGCTAAATATTCAACAAGAGCTGTTTTTCCACATCCAATGGGCCCTTCCAACAGAATGGGCTTCTGGGAGGCAACAGCCATGGAGAGTCGACGTAGATTTTGACATGTTGAATCCACCAACACCAAATTTCTTATACTTGTCTGAGTCTGTTCCCCCTGTCTAGGGGTCCTTCTGGGTAGAATTACCCCACAGACCACGGTAACGTTCTGTGTTAGGTCCTCTGTCACCAGCTGACCACGGGTGGACTTATTCGTCCTCTCTTTCCGCCACATTACTGAACCCTGATTGGCTAAAACCAAAGCCTTTTCTACCTCCAGTTGCTCAGTCTCCTCGAGTGACCTACAAAGAAATTGCATTGTAACAAGTGTTTAAAAGTGTTTAGCTATTAACATGGTTCCCACAACTTAGTTAACTTCAAATTCAAGGACCTTTCAAGGACTTTCCAGGTCCAATACCCTCAAATTCAAGGACTTAATGTGGGGACACATTTCAAGTGTGAGAAAGGTTACATCATGTTACCTTTTAAGATACATTGTTACAGTTCCCTTTCGAGGGAACTTGCGCTGCGTCACTGCGGTGACACTTTGGGGACGCCTCCAGGGTTAAGTGCGTCTGAATGTGTATATCAAATTCAACCAATGGTGAGGCTTAATGACAAAGACAGGGTGATGCGGGAGCCAGGAAGTATATCGCTATCTGAAATATTGCCAAAGACGGCATTACAG
The DNA here is from genome assembly GCF_030506205.2 of Paramisgurnus dabryanus. NCBI lineage: Eukaryota > Metazoa > Chordata > Actinopteri > Cypriniformes > Cobitidae > Paramisgurnus > Paramisgurnus dabryanus. The sequence goes on along the minus strand of NC_133348.1, from coordinate 20,230,265 downwards.
GGACACAGGAAATATGAAAAAGGAGACGCAGCGTCTCGTTCCCTTCTCAGGGAACAACAGTTACATACGTAACCAGAGACGTTTTCATGTGTCAAACACAACTATGCAAAAAAGCATTTTGGTATGAATCAACATTCACATATAGAAGATATAAGCATTTGAAACGAACAGTTTAGCACGTTTGCTTAAAAAGTCTAGAATTATTATGATATTATCCTACACAACACAGTGAATAATATGGATTTTTCCAGAAAACTTCTTGCATAAAATAGATTCAAGCACTTTCAATGACCTGTATCTATGTATGTATATTTTCAAAAACTTCCAAGTGCCTTTAATTCTTCCCCCCAGATTCACAAACTTTCCAGGATATCAAGGACCCCTGGGAACCCTGTTTTTAAAAAGACACCTTTAGCAAACCCATGCAAATTCAAACTGTAGTGTAACCCATGAAAAGTCATTCTCACTGGCAATGGCAAGAAGCTAATAATGCTAATGGTTTAGACATAGAGAGGCAGTTTCCTGGAAAGGGTTTAGATTAATCCGGGACTAGGCCTTAGTTATTTATTACAGACATTTATAGTTTTTTCAACTTTTTTCAAATTAAGGCAGCTCAACGTGTAGCCTGGGTTTCCCCATTCTGCCTTGCGCACAAATTTATTCACGCTGCAAGTCTAGCATGGAAACTATGGACCTATTTTGCCTCTGAAAAAGGGAACCAATAACAGAACAGGGAGGGGGCAGCAAGACGATGACGAAGTCTATGCGACACACCGATTGGCTATGAGCTACGTACAAACACATTTGATAAATATTCGTAGCACCCAATAAACGGCAAAGAGAACCAATCACAGAACGGGAAGGGGGCAGCAAGACGATGACGACGTCTATGCGACACACCGATTGGCTATGAGCTACATACAAATGCATTTGATAAATATTCGTAGCACCCAATAAACAGCAAAGAGAACCATTCACAGAACAGGAAGGGGGCAGCAAGACGATGACGACGTCTATGCGACACACCGATTGGCTATAAGCTACGTACAGACGCATTTGATAGACATTCGTAGCACCCAATTAACGGCTCTGGGCATTCGTAAACCACACCTCAAATATGAGAAAATGAACATGTGGTTCCCAGACCACGTCTCATTCTCTATGAGACTGGTCTGTTGTTAGCCAGGCTCCTCAACGTGCATTTTAGTCTGTGACTAGGGTCCGGATCACCGCCCCAAAGACTATTAGTTATTTTAAAGTAAATGGACGAGACCTTCAATATGCCCTGTGCCTAATTTCAGCAGTTTAAAATCCAAAAGGTCAAGCCGTTTTCCCCTCAAATAATTCAAACTTACTTTATTTTTAAATGCAGAATCTCATCAATAGAAAGAACCTTCTTCAGAAAGATGGTTTTCTGATTGTCCGTCATGTGGGACACCAGGGCAAGGCACTGTGCAGTATAACTAAAAAAAAACACAGACCAAGAAAATTAAACCTTACACTTTTATAAAATGTTAGAAAGCAAACCCAGAATAAAGTTTCAAAAACATTGTAGTTTCAAATATTTATGTAAATGAGTAGAATTAGGATATGGAGAATTCCAATGTTTTTTTAAATTTCTGCAATTCTAGAGAATCGCCAAATGTGTTTACTAACACTTCAACACAATCTGTTATTTGGGAAAACCTCTTCTTCATCAGTGTCATACCTCCTGACCATGACATCACTGGTAAGAAGCTGCGAAACGCAGGCACTCCAGTCCCACAGGAACCGGAACTTCTCACAGTCACTTTGGAGGAAGCGGAGGGTGGCTCCCATCAGGTCGCGCAGTTTCATCCGTCTGGGTCCATACTGGACTGAGGCAGACTCTTCACTGGTGAAGAAGAGTCTTTGGAAAACAGGTGGAGCACTGTTGAAGTACCTTGTTGCAAACCTGTAAGGGAAATAATTAAATATGATCATGACACAACATGACAAGACATCTGTAGTTGTAACCCATGTCTGTGTCTTAGTCACTTGATCTTGATCTATATATAATTTTTTGACTGATTCACGAATAAATACATTGAATACATTTCTTCTTGCCCATGTCATTATGTTCCCGACTTACGTTTGAGCATCTGGGCTGATGTTTAAAAGTTTGCTCAGAGCCACACACAAGCGTTCGTGAAGGTCGTGTTTCAGTCTAACGTCTGCTTTGATCCTCTCAGCATTCCTCTCCAGCAGGTCCAGGATCAGTGGCCGCAGGTGACGTGCAATGAGAAGTGTGTATTCCTTTTCCAATAAGAGCCGAGCAAGACAATCCAATATACACTGCCTGTCCTGCTGAGTCCATATCTGTAAGCAAGAAGATTTACACTTACACCAGTGTAACTGGCTTTAATAGTCAGGATAGGTAAATCCGTAAATCTGTGTTTTTTATATATTTCAAAGTATTAAATAATCACACAATTTATTGCTGTGGCAATTTATTTCAGCATTTGAAAACAAAATAACGCATCATTCTATAAACAAGGGGGATAAACAAAGGGGATCAATATTCCAAATTATTTATTTAACCGAATATGTTTTAAATAGTATAGTTTTCTAGCCTTAGCAACAAACATGCCACATGTAAACTACAGAAACGTGGTGATGTACAGCGTGACACGCATGGTGTAACGTTACTATGCATGTCTTAAAGAGACACATCATCTTATAACGGTGTTATAAAGTGCTCAGATCACACGCAAAGCATCAGTCTTACCTGTTTAGTCAGATACTTGCTGAGTTCGTTGTGACTTTTGTCGACATGTCTTGAGATTGTACCTAGAGATGTAAGGCTCAACTCCAGATTCTCCATCCTATCATTTGTCGTTAAAACAGGGATTTCCAACGATGCCTCTGTGGCTGATAAGGGTTTTAATAATCCAAGTATTTCACGTGATGGGAAGCGTAAGACTCATCACTATATATGCTGTCCAGTTCGTACCACAACACACCGAACACGTTCCCGTCACTGTTAAAATCCCTGTCCACATGTGAGTGAATGAAGACCACTTCCGGGTCATAAGTGTGTGTTGCCGAGCTCGCGCTCCCTGTGCTGCACACACGTTGCTTGTCAATTTGGTGAAAGGGATTTTCAAAATACCTTAAATTTAAGCGACAAAGACCAAACGTAAAGATCAGTCATGTCAATGTGTTTTGTCATTCAGCGTTAAATATAGTTGATTTTCAGTAAATTAAATCAGTTAACGTAGTTTTACATTTTGTTACCTAAACATGATTGCAAATTAACTTTAGTTCTTAAATGAAAAATTATGTAGTGTACTTTAGTAAACTGTTGGTAGTATATAATCATTTATAATCTTTGTTAATGTATTATATAGTATATTGACTGTAGTAAACTGTTGTATAATTTAATATTTACTATGGTAAAGTTCCAAAACAGTAGTGTCTAGGAATTTAACTACAGTTCAGAAATACAACAAAATACTACACACAAAAATACTACTACATTTATCATCTGGTTTAATTATTTAATGTGCAACGTATACTATGTCAAAACATACCGCAACAACAGTATTTTAATCACAGTAATTAACTGTGATTAAAATTAAAACTTATTCAGCATAAGGATTTAGTAATTCACTTCAGTTTAAACACTGCTATATAGTAAGACTCAATAAAAAAACTGGAAAGTTAAATAATCTTATTTTCTTTCATTTACCCCATTGAACCCCCCGGAACAAGTGACATAGGCGTACTGTATTCGACTTCATCATATAGCCCTGCGCAGACCAAAGGGCTAATGACACCAAAGTACCGCGAGAGAGATTCAAAAGATGTGATTTCCAAACGATCTTGCAGAGTTTTGATGTCATACGCCGATCGGTCTGCGCTGAGCAGCAAGAAGTCGAACCACTGATCTCGAACTCTGAGAGACCGCGGGAAAATGACGTAATTTCCTGTTTTGCGAAGGCGTAAGGATGGCGCGGAGCTGGTGGGAAACTGCTTTAAGACATTTTTAATAGTTGACGACAACAAAATTGGAAATTGCTGCTTGTTTGCAGATGACAATATACGTATGCAAGAGACTTGAAGTCGGATCGCGAGCTTCTCTCTACAGTGTTTGATTGGTTTTACAGCTCTGTTGTCGTTAGCCGACTACCACACATGCAGGTATTGTTCATGATCAATGTACTTGATTTATTTAATTTTTACCAATATAATACATTAGATATGTTCTTTCTGTGTTGAAATCTTTGGACGTTTTGTAATTCCGGATAGTAAAGTTGCACGTATGGTTCAAGTGCAAGAATTATAAGAGAAACTGTACTCTGTGATCAGTTTGACTTTTCTTACTTATTAGTAAGTCAGTTCTTTTGTTCTGTAGTATCATGTAAATATCATATAGAAATTATTTCAGTGCAATTTCTTTTATTAAATTTTTATAGAAAGTGGTATAAAGGCATAGACAGATGTTCATTCTTATTATTGCCATTTTTTTCAGGAACTTGTGCTAATTTATGTTTTTAAATAGCTGTCAGAAAATGGAGGATCATTTAATGGATGAGCTCTATGGTGATCTCGCTGACAAAAACACTGGTAAGATATATCATTTTTTTATGTCTATTGTCAAACTCAACAGATAACAAAGTTGCACTTTACATGTATATACTCATAACTCTTAATCTATAAATATAACTAGCAAAGATTGTTTCTTTTGGTATTTTTGGTGACAAAATAACACATTCTGGGCTAAGATTTTAATATCATAATCAAATTTGCAATGGAGTTGACCATGTAAATAGACTGTTAAATACAGAAGTGCCTATTACATTACAATTACAAGAAATATATATATATATCTCAATTGGCAGGTTCAAGACTATGGCAGTTTTTACTTCTGTCTAAATATAATATACTTGTATTAATTGGCTCTACATGCTGAAATTGTGTTTGACATTTCAGTTGTGTATCCACATAATGATGAAGACTCCGTTGACATATACTCTGGACTGGAGAACAGTCCTAAGGGGGATGAGAACAAACGTGAGTTTTATTAACTGGTAACACACCTTTGTGTGTGTGTGTGTGTGTGTGTGTGTGTGTGTGTGCGTGCGTGTGTGTTTTCATATTCAACTCTCTTGACTACTGATTAGTGATTTGTTATGTTATGTTAATTTTTATGTTAATTAGTTATGGTTTGTATTTGGGATTTCAGGAAATGTCAACAATTTCCTTTCCCCAAGGACGATTGAATCAATGGATATGTATGAGGAAATCATCCGGGAAGAACAAGAAGAGAAGCAGGCAACCTATAATGAGGTATGTAGCTTGAACTTTTGTATATGTTAAAGGTGCCCTTCCTCTGGCGTTTTTATTGTTTTAGACTGTTGTCTAAGGTCTACTCATGACATTTGCATGGTTTTTACATCCAAAAACATCAAAAGCAATAAGTAATAGGCCATTTTGTACCCTGATTTTGAGGCTGGTTAGAGAAATGATCCGTTTTAATGGGCGGGCTGCATTGACGACTTGGAAGTAAACGCCCACTGCTATGATTGGATAACAGTTTTTCGTTCAAACTAACTTTCAATTTAATCTCATGTGTAATCAGTTTAATGTTAAGTGAGTGTCTTAAGACACAGTGTCTTTCTTACACACGCATATTTTATCATAAACCCTTTTGACACACACACGCATGTCTTTTATCGTAAACCCACGCACACAAACGTACACGTGTCTCTTATCGTAAACCCTTTCGATGTGCGTGTAGCAGCACACACACACACACACACGTCTTTTACATAAACCCTTCGACGCGTGTGTAACGAATGCACAAACACACACATGTGTTTTTTATCACATTCAATGGCCGCAACTGATAGTAACACATAGTACTAAAGTGTTTTACTCCCACAAACACGCGTGTCTTTTATCATAAACCCTTTCAAAACGTGTGCAGCATGAATTCGCGTCCCTCGGAAGAGAAAACACCGGTCGCCACAGTGACACATAGTACTAAAGTGTTTTACTCCCACAAACACGCGTGTCTTTTATCATAAACCCTTTCAAAGAGTGTGCAGCATGAATTCGCGTCCCTCGGAAGAGAAAACACCGGCCGCCACAGTGACACACAGTACTAAAGCGTTTTACTCACATAAGCTGCGCCACCATTACGTCCGGATCCAATATTGATAGAGGAGCGGTCTCAAGTTGAAGAGCTCATGAATAGTAATGACCTCGATCAGTTCCACGTCACACTGATAAGCTTTTCAAACTGACCTGATTTCTCCGCTTCTTTCTTTTCAGTGGCTAGAGCTGACAGAGGAGGTGGAAGTTAATTTTCACATTCACAACACAAACACATATGGATCTAACACATATCAAAAAATACAAGTAAAAACGGTTTTATGTGGAAGGGCCTCTTTAAGGATAATCTGAAGTCAGCTGGTCATTATCATCAAATAAACCCAAATGGGGTGATCAGGAATCAAGTGTTGTGTCATTTTGTGATTATTTTGGGGGCTGTTTTTTGCATTTATTTTAAAACATTATTTGCTACTAAATAAATAGTAATATGCCATGTTTTTTTTTACATTTTAGCTAATTTGATTATGTATTTGGGCGTCTGAAGTTTTCTTGCAAAATTAACAAATAACGTGATGATAAAGTTAACCAAATTCATTTATTACAGTTGAGGCAAAAATTTGAAGCTGCACAAATTCAGGTTAAGGAGCTGCTCTCAAGGTTACAGCTGCTAGAGACAAAGGTTTGTTGCATTTATAACAAATTTTCTATCAATTACATTTACTTTTTTTATTTAAATGGAAAGTATCTTTATAACATTACGCCTGTCCTTCATATAATGTTGTTTTATTTTTTTTAAGAATTCAAGTTTGAACAATGAAAACATGCTGCTGAAGAAGAACATTTGCTCTCTGATCAAGACTGCTAGAATGGAAATTGTACGTAAGGATGAGGAGATTACCAGACTCAGCAATAGGTAAATAAAATTTACTTTATGCATTTTGGAATTCTAGGTTTTGTGGCACTATGTAAAAATTACTTGACCCTTTTTGTGTTTTATAATTGCAGGTCTGGCCGTGGAAGTTATGCACAAATTTTTCATCAATCTTCAATGGAAATTGGTCAGGCAAACGTAAGGCACAGTCTAAAAAATACATCACGTTTTGTCTTGGAAAACAGAGATGGTAGACAAGACAATGTTACACATGAAGTAAATAAGCCCAAGGGCATAGTGTTGGGTAAAACAACAGCATTAGCTGAACCAACGCAACCTTTTGAGGTGCTCCAAAGGTGCCCTAGAAATACTGTTGAAAATCCTTTAAATCTTCAGAACAAAAACTGTGCTGCTAGATCTGACAGTGAAACTTTTAAATCAGACCAAGAGCATGGACATTTACACCCTAACCGAACATCAGAGACCATAAAACATCTAACCGTGCCAAAAGATGCAGATGTCTCAAATTCACAAAAGCCAAGTAATGCTGGACCAACAGTTCCCAATACAACTTCTAAAACTGTCAGTAAGAGCTGTCACTCAACACGGGAACACATATTAGAAAAGTCTCAAGAACAGACTAATCGTGACAAAAAGTGTAACTTGCTTGACAAGGATGTGTCTTCAATATCTCAGAAAAAAGTGGAAGGAAACTCGAGCAAGTCTGGAAGAACTGAAAGAGAGCTTATAAAAGATATGTCTGTGTCTAGTGAATCCACAAATAATCCGCCTGAGGTTACAGTCATTCATAAAAGTTCAGGGAGATCTAAAAGCCCATCTTCCCAGTCAACCAAAGCTTTGTCAACTGAAGTCTCTTTCCAGTCTTCCAAAAGTTCACTAAAGACAGCTGCAAATGTAGAGACACAGAACCAAGAGCATAGTCAGAATCCAGACCGAACTATCAAAGGAACAGGACATTCTGGCTGTAGGAGCACACCTTGTCCTGTGATGGATGAAGCAAGCCATTCCCAGGAAAACAAAATGGAGAAACTGGAATCAAGTGGTCATCAAAAAAAGGAGGAGAAAAGACAAGGGGCATCTTCCAGTGCAGAAAGGAGGAGCACTAGGACAGAGAGACACAGAGACCATGAGCAAAAGAGGCTAAAGGACAGTGACAGGACTAAAAGAGATGAAAGTCACGGCGGAAGTAGAGAAAGAAGGAGCAACAGGTCAGACTGCAGTAAAGAGTATGAGAAAAGAAGTGTAAAGGAGGCTGATGAAAAAGGTGAAGATAAAAAGTGTAAAGAAGGGAGATCAAGGAAACAAGTTGATGCTTTGGACAACAAGCAAGGAAAGGATGTTTGTAAGGAGAAAGCATCAAGCAGAAAAGATGAGTCATTAAATCGCAAAAAGTCTCACAGCCAAGAGAACTCTAGAAAGAAAGTTTTTCGTAGTCCTGACAAAAAAGTAAGATCTGATAAGTATTGTCGAGGAGAAAAGGGTGTACCTAAGGACAAAGAAAGAAAGAAAGACCGTGGTTGTGAGGAACCTGGACAGAAAGGTGGAAAATCCAAAAATGTAGTTCTTAACAAAGATGATCAAAAGGACTCCTTTCCCAGCAATCCTTGCAAAACCAAAGACGATAATAGTCCAGACAGAAAACTGAGTTTCATGGAAACGTTGAACCTCACTTTATCACCTCTTAAAAAGCAAAGACCATCATCTGATGTTAAGGAACCTGTTGGGGCAACAGCTGAAGATGCATCTATTGATAATAGTGGAATATCTGAACTTGGAGAGGAATTCTTGGTAATTGATGAGTTACAGAACAGCCAGCAAAGTGTTGAGGTGATGGTTGAGGATTCCAAAGAGTCTAAAGCTATAGATCAACAGGATGCATCTACCAGTTCTTCCAAACAAGTTGATGAAGATTTTGCAGCTGTCACATCTGAAAAGTCCTCTGCAAATGAAACAAATATGGAGGTGCATGAAGAGAATGTTGCTGAGATTCAAGAGGCTGTGGACAAAGTCCCAGCAATTAATAAAGCTCCAGAGAAGAAAATGAGTGAGACATTAAACCTTGATGCCTTGGATAAAGATTCATTAACAGCATTAAACCCTGCAGGAGACTCTCAAAACTGTAAGGACATTACAGAAGACTCCATAGGAATTACGGATAATCCTGTTGTTTCCAATAGTTTGTCCACTGAAGTCTTCAAAAATATGCCTGATTTAATAGTTGATGGTTGTCAGAAACAGGATCCCATCACAACTGTGCCCGAGGATACTTTTAAGTTGGAAGTCCAGTGCAATCCTCAATCTGAGTCTCAGGATTTACTACCTGCACAAAGTGGGATTTGTCAAGAAAATGCCACTGACAAGTCATGTAATTTTTCAAAGCATAATTTTTCTGAAAGTTCTGTGTCCCTGGAAGTTTCCTCTAGCACATTTACTGTAGATCATAATGACCAGAGCAAAGTTCTTTGTAATGTAGAAGTAAGTACTTCAAAGCAGGACAATGAGAGAGAAAACAATACATCTGAAATTCTTAAACTTGTTGAACTGTCAGAGGAAATGACTGAAAAGTCCCATCAAAGTCCATTAAGGAGTCTGAACGCTACAGATGCAAGTGATAACACCACTGTAACAGAGGAGATACCATCATCTATGCAGGCTAGTTTCTCAGAACCAGATTCCAAAGAGAAAGATGACAATAACTTCAAATCGTCTTGTTTTGATGTTTTGTCCCATGATGAGGACTCCATGATGCTTACACTTAGGAACATTAAAGTAATTCCAGAAGCCATTAGCCCTCTCACAAGTCCAGTCCGTCAGGTCAAGGGAGTCCAGCCTCACCGTGCTGATAAACAACCACATGTCAAGTGTCTTAGCAAAGGTAAGTGTGAATTTCTATTATAATCTGTATTGTCTGAATTCTGGGACCAAAAATATCACTTGAATGTATAATTTACTATTCATATACATTATGCCAATCTTATCTGTTTGTTTTTCAATAAAGAACTCTCTAACATGACAAGTGATAAAGTGAACATGGAGATGAACAAAGAGAACGAGTCACCAGAATCTTCTGTCACATCGGCTTCCCAAAAAGGGACAATAGATGCCGTTTCAGTTAGTGGAATTGAGGAAGAAGAGCTGGAGGATGGTGAGATAGTGAGTGAAAGTGAAGAAGAGGGACCTTTGTTTATCCAGACTCCTCCAAGAGAAACTGACAAATCAACCTCAGCATCCCATTCAAGTCCAAAGCTATCTTCAGTTGGAAAAAGGGTGTCCCAAAAGAAATCTTGTGCCCCTGTGAGATCAGAGCAAAACAAGAGCTCAGTGTCTCCTGCTTCAAGTGGCAGTCCCACTTCAAATAAGAGACGCTTTAAAACTATCAATCTGCCATTGAAATCAACAGTCCATACTTGGGATGAATTTATGGACAGTTTGGCAAAAATTCGAGTCGAGTTACGGAGGAAGTACATGAAGCTTCACAAAAATGTCAGTAAGACTGCTTTCTCCTGCATAGTGGATATGTCTCAGGCTTCTTTTACAGAATATGTTAATACAGTTGACTTGGACAAATTGTGCCATCAGGGTAAAAACATTAAAGTTAAACTTAATAAGATTATATGTTCTATCTTGAGCAAGGTCACGAAAAATGGCATTGTGAACCGTATCTTTGATCAGAAAGCTGTAGACATCAAGCAGAAATTGTGGAAGTTTGTGGATGGGCAGTTTGATTTCTTGTTTAAAGAACTGAAGGCAGTGCTCAAAAGTAGCTCTGAGCCATCCGTAAATGCATGCTCAGCTGAAGATAAAAATACAACTGTAAAGGAAAACCATGTTGTGGAAAAAGATCTTCACAGAGCTAAGAAAGCCAAAGTTGATGCTGGAAACGGTGGCAAAGAAGTACCACCAATAAAGCTGCCTCCTAGGGGTCTTGGTAGCAGAGGTAAAAATATTAAAGCTGTCATGAAGGAAGACGATGAGGTGACCAAAGCGAAGACATCACACCAACTTCCTACTTCATCGCCTGAAAAGTCTGTACATGAGAGCACCTCTGTAACTGAGAATAAACCCCCATCCTGCACCCGTCGTCTCTCCAATAATGGATCGTCGCATGACAAGTCAGACTTAGAAATTTTCACAGAGCAGCAAGCATCAAGCTTAACCTTTAACTTAGTCTCAGACTCTCAAATGGGAGAGATATTCAAGTGTTTGTTGCAAGGGTCTGATTTGCTTGAACCCAGTATTCCAGTAGGGGACAATCAATGCTGGCCAGTCAGCACCCCCCGAAAAGAAGAAGTTCCTGGGGACAGTTTGGTTGGGATTATGACACCTTACAAGACTCCGTCTAAATTCATCACATCCTGGTCTTCTATTTCTCCGTACAAGTTCGCTTCTAACAGCAAAATACTTGTTAACCCAGCAATCCTTGATGAGAGCTGCTTGTTAGAAGTTCCCTCTAGTTTTGAACCATCCCAGGTTTCTGCACAATCAACTGTAACCTCTCAGCGCACTTTTTCTATCCTGGCAGAAGACCTAGCGGTGTCTCTTACTATTCCCTCACCTCTGAAGTCAGATAGTCACTTGAGTTTCTTGCACCCTGGAACAGGCCAGCCACTGTCTGCCCCTAATAGTATTATGAGTACCCATTATAGTGAAGATGCTCTTGATGGAGAAGATCAAACTGAGCAGGACATTCATCTTTCTCTTGACACAGACAACTCCAGCTGTGAGTCTAGTCCCAGCAGAACATGGGAGGAACCTGATCTATCTGGTTTCCAGTTCAAACCCAATTTACCAATGCAGGCGGTTGTAATGGAGAAGTCAAATGATCATTTCATTGTACGCATAAGACACACATCTACCAGCCCACAAGAAAAGTCAGAGTCAGGATTAACTGTGGAGCAACAACCTACTTTGAACCCGATCTTGTCGCCATTCCATGAAGACTTGGGCCCTACACATGGAGAGACATTGGAGAAAAATCTAACCAAGGCAACTGAATCAGGTCACGTTTCTGATAAAACAGTAGATGCTCATCCATCAAGCCAAAAATGTCCTTCTGAGGATGTTTTTGATGAGGGCAGCAAAGCTAAGCAGGTTTGTAATGAGGCCAATGTCACTCCTAAAGAAAGCAATTCAGCAGAGACCAAGACAACAGTAGAAAGGGTGTCAAGAAAACGTAAGGAACATCACTCAGATCCAAAAGCAAAGCGCTCCAAGACAGTCAAATCACAAGATAAACATCACAAGTCAAGACATAAAAAACGCTCAAGATCTCCCAAGGAAAAATGCTCAAAAGCTGTAGTATCTCCAGTGTCCCCGAGCAGCCTCTCTGCGAAGAACGTGATCAGGAAGAAAGGAGAAGTGGTGGTGACGTGGACCAGGTAGGTTGATTTGAAATATCCTGTATTATTATAGGCAAAACGTGTTATAGCAACTGCTTAAAATCCAATTTGTTTACAGGGATGAAGACCGGGACATTCTTGTTGAGCTAAAAATGAAGGGTGCTTCACCCAAGACCTTTGCTGCTCTATCAAAACGGTTAAAAAAGTCATCAGAACAGGTATGCTTTGTTATTGTTATACTTGTTATCATAAATATGAGTTGAATTGAATAACTTTCTTCATGAACTGATAACTGCTGCACTTTTACAGATTGAGGAGAGGTTTGCTCAATTGTTGAAGCTATTTAAGAAGAAAGAAAAAATGGAGACCTGATTGTCACAAGATTTAAAAATCCACAGACTTTCCTGCTAAATACAGAAATCTCCATTGTCTTCTAAAGTGTTTTTGACATGTTTGAGAAAGCACTTAAACTTTTAAACCTCAGATCTGCAGTAAATTGTATAACATGGTCTTTTAGCAGCTTCTCACTTTTTTCTTTGGTTAACATTCGCATGTAATCAGATTACATAGCAGACGTCCAGGCACGGTCTTACATTTTGGATAATTTATTTAATAGAAAAATATTTTCATCTTAATGCTTTAAGGATATAAACAGAGACAAGAAGTTGAAGTTGTGGCTTCAGGTTCATTCTGTAAGCCCAGTACAATGACATACCAGTCATTTACACAATTTTACATTTTGGTATATTATAAACACAATTCCACAGTTACTGTTTTGTTGATGCAGGCCCATTTTTATAATGATAAAACGAATGACAAATAATTTTGTGAAAAAGTTGTATGACAGATTGACTTTTGTGAAGTTAATTATGCCTTGTTTTTAGACCTACCTCTGCAGAATGCAAATGCTTTTTAAAACAAACACTTAAATGCTTCTATGATGACAGTCCTCATTCGTTCATCATTTGTCACATGGTTTTGAATCTAGACAAAAAGACTTGCTGCTACTGGCAAAGTTATTTTTTTCTCTAATCTGAATCTTTTTGTCAGTCACCCTGATGAGTGCAATCTGATACTATTAATTATTATTAGTAAAGTAAGTGTTACATGTTCTTGTTATCTAGTAAATAAAAAGATTCCTTGTATATACATGTAAAATATTTTTTCTAATACAGACAAATCTAGTTGTGGAAAAATTCCTTCTAAAATATATTTTGTTTGGAAATAAAATGTGTAAATATTTGAAGTTCAACAAATCTTGGAGTGTTTCTAAAATAAAGCATATTTTATTTAAAGTTTGTTATTTTACTGTATTTTCTTTTCTGAGAGTAACAATGTTAAGTGGGCACACTATTTTGGGCAACACACAGGGAGTGCTATTAATGTAATGATTTCTGGAATAATTCAAGTTATTGACATTACTGTGTGGTCTAGACAGCAAGTAAAATATTTTCAGGTCACAGTCCGTGGCAACTGTTAACTGGCGCTGTTTCCAAAATTATTAAAGGGTACATATCATGAAATTTTTTTTTCATGTTTAAGTGCTATAATTGGGTCCCCAGTGCTTCTATCAACCTAAAAAATGTGAAAAAGATCAACCCAGTAACTTAGTTTTGTTCAACCATTCTTGGCAAGCATATGGAAAAAATAGGTCATTGAAATTTGGCTCCCCTTGTGTTGTCAGAAGGGGATAATAGGGGAAATTCTTAATCTGCACTATCTAACAACAGCACTGCTATTTAGTGCAGAGATCAGCTCATTAGCAATTTTAACATGCTATAATAAATTATCTATGGGGTATTTTGAGCTACAACTTTAAATACGCAATCTGGGGACACAAAAGATTTTTTGACATCTTAACAAGTTCTTGTGAAATGTCCCCTTTAAATAAGTTTGCTAAAACGATATATGAAAGCTCAAATGATCTAATAGCTATAGTACGATGACAATCGTATCAGTTACTCATAATGCAAAATTAAGCATAGTTTACAATCTTCTAATCGGAGATATATGATGAAAATATTGTAAATGCAAATTTTTCATTTAACAATTTCTCTTTAAATCAACTTTAGAAGAGGTCAAAATGATATCATATTTACTGCATCAGCAGTCTGTAAATAAATAACCATAACACATGAACACAATTACATATCCATCCATATATAGCTTTTATTAGACTGAAGGTGGATTACAACTCTTCTCTGGTTACACTTATCAGACTACAGATGTGACAAAATAACCCATCATGCATTTTACTATAATTCATTTGATCATTATGTTTGATCTAGATATACTATCCTATTAGTACATACTGAATATTGTATGGCATTCTGAAAATACTATAGGTGTTATGGAACAATAAATGTTTTAAACAGAAGTATGTTACATTGTTGTCACATATTAACCTCATTGCATTGCATGCAAGTAGTAAACTTGACATTTTAGTTAAACCATGTATCAATTTATGACACTATGTAGTGTGCTTTCTAGACATAGTCAACATTTTAATTGCATATGCATAAATTGCAGTAAGATTACAGGTAGGTTGTGTCAACAATTTACAAAGTAAATTCTTACCAAGCTAAACATTTTTATTTGTGCTTTGAGATATTTGAAATAGTTGCTATTGCCAACAAGCTGACATTCCCTGTTGTGATGTAAGTAATTCCCCTCCGGGTTTTGCCCAGCCCACAGATCAATAGCAGTGTTGAATGAGTTCAGCGAACAGATTAACAGGACTTCATTCACTGCAGAAGACTCCCATATGTGAGTAATTGAGTTTTGGTGATGTGTTGGTGTTGAAAGTACTCTGTGTGTACCACCAAAATGTGAGTTTTCATTTTATATAATTTTTTTTCCTAACATAACGCAATTTATAAAACTTCAGATGGTTTAACTGTATTTTTCAGTTTTTGGCCATGTGAAAATGGGTGATTGGAACCTTCTGGGGAGCATCTTAGAGGAGGTTCACATTCACTCCACCATTGTGGGCAAAATCTGGCTCACTATCCTCTTCATCTTCCGCATGCTCGTGCTTGGAGTCGCCGCAGAAGATGTTTGGGACGATGAGCAGAGCGAATTTGTGTGCAACACGGAGCAACCTGGGTGCAAGAACGTCTGCTACGACCAGGCGTTCCCCATATCCCTTATTCGCTACTGGGTCCTGCAGATCATCTTTGTCTCCTCACCATCCTTGGTTTATATGGGACACGCGCTTTACAGACTCCGAGCTCTGGAGAAGGAACGGCGCAAGAAGAAAGCTCAGCTGAAGATGGAGCTTGAGGAGACAGGGGCTGTTTTGGAGGAACATAAAAGGATAGAGAAGGAACTTAGAAAGCTCGAAGAGCAGAAGAAATTAAGGAAGGCTCCATTGAGGGGTTCCTTACTCCGTACATATGTGTTGCATATCTTGACCAGGTCAGTGGTGGAGGTCGGGTTCATAGTGGGACAGTACATGCTCTATGGTATCGGACTGTCGCCGTTGTACAAGTGCGAGCGTGACCCCTGCCCCAACAGTGTGGATTGCTTTGTCTCGAGGCCGACGGAGAAGAACATTTTTATGATTTTCATGCTGGTCATTGCAGGAGTGTCTCTGTTCCTCAACCTCCTGGAGATTTTTCATCTCGGTGTCAAAAAGATCAAGCAAATCTTGTATGGCTCCAAGTACAACGGAGACAATGACAGCATTTGCAGATCAAAGAAAAACTCCATGGTACAACAGGTCTGTGTCCTTACTAACTGCTCACCACAAAAACTCATGCATTTTACAATTCCTACTTCTTTATCAATGGTGCCAGATGAACCTTTACCTCACTATATGCCAATGAATGTTCCTCCATCTAACCAGGAGGTACCATACCACGACCCTACTGAAACTGACAAGCACCCCAGACAGAGCCGACTTCCAAGCCAACCTGAATTTCAGGCCCTCCATCAGCTAGGAGCCACAGACCACCGGCCCACTTACCATACACAGTCCTGCAGCAGTGAGGAGTCTGGACCCAAGTTCTCCGGGCAGCCAAAAAATCTCTGTCAGCAGCCCAGAGCATCACTCAGAGCCAGTCATATAGAGATACCAGCCGCCTTAAGGAACGCCCTGCGGAAACAAAGTCGGGTCAGCCAGTGTAAAGACTTGAGCGAGGAAAGCGATTCTCTGGAAAGTGGAAACTACTCCACTGCGAGGAAAGCCAGCTTCATGTCCCGGGAACTTTCAGAGGGTTCCCCAGATAGTCCAACTTCAAAGAGTGGATCGGATGCCGAAAGCAAGCGTCTGGCACAAGGGGAGAGTCCCGCTGTGACTCCACCACCAGCCAGTGGACGAAGAATGTCAATGGTGAGTAAAGTAACACATAACCCATTTAACATGGCTTTAGATCCAAACAATATAGCAAAAGTTTGAAACATTTGTGAGCACAAAACCAGTCACACAGGTATATTTGTAAGGGCCAACAATACATGAATGGGTCAAAATTAGCGATTTTTCTTTTATTAAAAATCATTAGGATATTATGTAACAATCATGCTCCATGAAGATATTTAATACATTTCTTACCATAAATATATCCAAACTTTATTTTTGAGTGGTTGCAGTTGCTAAGGACTTTTGAACCACTTTTAATGGCGATTTTCTCAATATTTAGATTTTTTGGCACCCCCAGATTCAAGTTTTTCTCGGCCAAATATTGTCCTATCCTAACAAGCCACAAATCAATGGAAAGCTTATCTATTCTTTAAGATGATAAGAAAAAATACCTTTATGACTGCTTTTGTCGTCCAGGGAGGGTCACATTTGTACATTTCAAATGTAATAATCATGCTGTATAGAGGAGAATTACAATGTTCATATATAATTTTTAGTGCTGGGCAAAGATTAATCACGATTAATCGCATACAAAAAAAAGATTTTTTTTGCATAATATACGAGTGTGTGTAACTATTATGTATATATAAATATACACACATTCATGTATGTATTTAAGAAAAATTTACATGTGTATATATATTTATTTATTTATTTATATTTTATATATTCTATATGATATATAAATAAATAAAATTATAAAATTAAAACATTTCTGAAATGAATATATTTATGTGTGTGTGGTTAAATATACATTATAATTACACACAGCACACACTCATATATTATGCCAAAAATCACTTTTATTTTGTATGCGAATAATCGCATATTTTGTTAAACAGGCCAAATAGATAAAATGCTTGTCTAGTGTCACATAGACACTTGATTTTGAAGATGTATAATAATGATGCATACACTCTCATAAAAGGCATAAAAGCTGTCACTGGGTATTTGTACTAAATGAGTCCATATTACTACCTCACAGGTACATACTTGTACCAAATATATTATTACCGGTATGTACATATTAGGATCTTTTTAAAGGGTACAGTCCCAGTGACAGCTTTTGTAAATTTTTTTCTGAGAGTGTACAGTAAACATAAATTTGTATTTTTCAGAGCATGATTCTGGAACTCTCTTCGATCATGAAAAAGTGAAAATAAGAAGATCTTCTATAATAAGATGGCCATTGCTGTGTATTCCTCTGACTTTTCATTTTAAGTTCTTATTGACTAAATGTATAATAACTGAACAAATACTATGGTTTTACATTAACAATTGCAACTTCTTACAGTATATCCATTATATTCTCTATAAAGTCATTTAAAACATTTTAATACCTCTTAATGATGCTTTCAGGATTCTCTGTACAAACACAAATAATAAGCAGGACCTCAAATAAACATTCATTTCATGCATGAGCACATTTTTATTGTGTGTTTATTAAAGGAAGTTAATGAATTTCATTTGTATCACTTTTCAACAATAGTGTATTTGTTAACATTGTTAAATGCAATAGCTATAATGAAGTAATAATGATTAATATAGATTTTCATTATTTATTGAGCTTTATTAATGTAAGTTAATGCCAATACAGATATTCATGTCAGTTTATTGTCCATATAAAACGTATTAATGAATGCTGCCATGAACTGATATTAATAAATGCTGTATTGTTTATGTCAGCTAATTCTTAATGTTTATTAATGTTAACAAATACAACCTTACTGTAAAGCGTTACTGATACCTTTTTTTGTACATACGACTTGAATTAATCCATCTTTAAGGACACTTTGCATTTATATACTCTTTGATATATAAAACAGACAATAAAAGATGTTTAAATGGTTTTATAATCTCTGGCACATTATCATACACTGGACACCTTTAAAAATGTACCATTTAGGTACACGTATACCTCTGATGTGCCAGTATAATGTACTAATATGCACCCTTTGGGTACAAAGATGTACTTTTTGGAAGGGTACCTCCCCAGTGACAGCTATTGTGCCTTTTCTGAGACGTTTGGTTATCCTTTCTCAAAATTTACTACTTTAAAAGAAACTTTTAATAGCATAATTTAAAAAATTTGAATCTCAGCTGTTTCTGTGAAGTAGGTGATTTCAAGGATGTGCAATTCTGCCATCTGGTGGTAAACTACAAAACACAAAAATGTTAAACCACCAATATTGAAATATTGTACAGCAGTTGTTGATGCTTAGTTGTTGATATTTATTATGAATTGCCAATCAAATCGAGTTTTTCCTACGCTTTTGTTTCTGGCAGCAACACATCTATGTTTGATCTATGGATTGACTTCAGTAAACTGGTTGACCTTGGCCTCATTAGCATATCTATCATCAATATCAGCTAAATTTAGACTGCCTGACATATACAGCTTCCCCCAATCCCATTGCCAATTACATAATGTCTAATAACACATCCGAGGGCATATTTAACTAAAAAGGTAGCGCACAATAGGATTATGCATAATAATGAACTTGGTAAAGAAGAACAGCCTTCATGTAAATAACTCGACAATGACTTTAAACAAGAAGCGACATACATGATATGTTTCTTTATTTCATAAACAGAAATGGTGTCTAGACAAAATCTGTCATTTATATAACACTAGCAATTGAAATGCATGAAAATGAGTTCTGCACAATACTGTATGTACAATGGTTTTTTTTAAGTCATTAAAATTCATTAGGGTCATGTAGCATTTCAAAATGAAAAATAAAGGTAAAAACTCTTAGTACAGAATGAGCAAAGAAACAGCTACCTCAAATCGACAATATTAACACAAAACAGTCTTCTAGAAAAAATGAGAAAACGAGTCCGAATAAGAGAAAGAGAGAAAAAACAACTTGTGTGACTACGAGCCAAAGAGCTATTCCATTAAAAATGATGCACCAAAATCTACCAATACAATAATCCATATAATCTGTGTAAAAAGCATGTAGAAAAAACACCTGATGCAGTTTGCTGATACAGTCATTGACCAGTTATGAGAGGTATGAAGGATTTCACAGGTAGATAAGTGAGAGAAAGAGAGAGAGAGAGCTCTGCTAGCCGAAACATGGGGGCTCACCGCCCCTGCATACACACTTCACTTGAATGTGAACTATGGCCTCTGTCAGTTCTAAGGCAAAGTTGGAGGTGCACTTTGTATTTGTTGTACACTGGAACATCGCCGTCAGGTGAAAAGACAGTTCGAGGAAAGGAGCATAGTAATCAAACGACCATTTTTCTTTTTTGTCTTAAAAAATAAAAACACATACAAAACATAAAGACAATACTAAA
Source organism: Paramisgurnus dabryanus (assembly GCF_030506205.2). NCBI lineage: Eukaryota > Metazoa > Chordata > Actinopteri > Cypriniformes > Cobitidae > Paramisgurnus > Paramisgurnus dabryanus. The sequence goes on along the minus strand of NC_133348.1, from coordinate 20,210,290 downwards.
CCTACCCATTCAAATTAGCCTCACGATTTCTATGTACATGGCAAATTCTCATAAAAATGTGACACCTTTTTCTTTTGTAAACATTTTGCCTCTCGTTTCTTTGTTTCTCAATGACTTCATCCTTCTTTTTGTGATCAGTCGGAATACCAAATCTTTTATAAAGTTAAGCAAATTGTGAAAAAGGCAAGTTTTTTTGTCAAAAGAGGAACCTTTGGAACGCCAGTGTTAATATTTCAGAGAAGCAGCACAAACCAAACAAACAAACAAACAAACAAATAAAACCATTCAAAACAATGTTAAACATCTAAAGGGTGTTTTCTGTTACAGTATCGGTACTCGATACATTTACTGCAGCATAACTTATACTTCTAGTTTTTGCTTTTAGCTGACTGCAAACTGCAGATTAAGAGCTTAATAAGAGATTAGCTTTAACAGCCAAATTGAAACAAAACAACAACAAAAATAGCTGGGTTTTATTTGGAGATTTTCTATAGCCCTTGTTGGGTTTTTCATCCAAGACAATTGTGCAGAACTGGTTATTTCTCCCCATCAATTATTCTTAGCTTAAAAACTATAAAAATCCATAGCTACCCATCCATTTGCTTAAAGAAACAAACAATACAAAAATGCAAGACGCAAATACAGAAAGCTGAGTTCATCACCAGCTACCAAAAGAAAACAGATTAAATGAAAAATGACAAAAAACAAATGTTGGCACGCACCCTGAGACGAGATACAAAGCAATCACGAACCCGATACGAAAATAAAACCTCTGTAAAACAACCAAAACTAGCAGGAGTGTTGTTGAGAGGATAGCTAATCGTAAGCTTATTTAACCTGTGAGGCTTTCTGTAACCGAGTGACCGGGTTAAACCCTTGAAGCCACCGTGGAGGCAAACATGATGCAGCTTTTAGTAGCAGAGGCTAACAGGTCAGAGTTTCACCATAATAATGTGACCGAATCCAAATGTCAGCCTCAGACTCTTAAGGCCAAGTGTGCAAGCGTGGAAAATCAGCCATATCCCGGATAAAACACAACAAATACTTTCTTATCCGAGAAACATAAATAGCTACGAACGCAAAATGCAGATTTTCAAAGGAATCTCAGGAAGATTGCTTGCCGTTTTACGCAATATATTTTAAATATCAGATCTTAAAGGTGGACATCGATTCTCAAGTGTTTGACAGTGTGCTTGTCAAGTGGAAGTTCATGCTTTTCACGTTTCCACAATAATTCATTATTTATACGATAATCATTAAAAAAAACATTGTAGGGATGATTTGCATATGTGTGCACAAATGTCCACTTGGACCCATAAATCTTTAGTTCTAGTCTTGTACCTGATTACAATTTAGAAGTTTAAATTTCTTTAGTAAAAGACAGCAAAGTAGAGAGAGAAAAAAACAGATCCACAATGAAAACGACAGCACAACTATCCAACACAACACCTCTAGATTTTACATCCCTATGAGAGAACAATTCACCCAGTATGTTGTGTTTATGTGTGTGCGTGTTTGTGTGTGTTTATGTGCACATGTGCCTTGCATACTATAGAGGGAGGGGTAAGGTAAGTATGGCTGAGAAACGCATCAAGCAGTCACAAATACACAAGCACACGTATAACTTTAGGGCTCAAACATTGGTAAAATTATACTGTGTGGCATTACTTATAATTGGAGATCGGTACTTCACGTTTTCTTAAAACCATCTGGATTTAAACCATTTCTCAAAGGTTTTTATCTCGAGGCAAAGAAATTCTAAACTAAATTAAATATACAGGCAGCATGCAATCCGATTAGTATATACTCGTCTAACAAATGTACAAGCAAGGGAAATATAGGACAACTTTAAAGAATGGGTTTATGTCCCATCCAAATGTCAGATCAGATTTTTCACAGATATTCTCAAGATAGCTTTTTAGTGTCTTCCATAAATATATGATTTAAACACACTCTCATACGGCAATATTGAATCTTTCTTAAAGAGACAGTTCACCAATTAATGAAAATCCTGTCATTATTTACTCACCTCAACATCAAAGATATTTTGACAAAAATTACAGATGTGGGGCACCATAAACTTCCATAGTATTATTTTTTCCTATTATGGAAGTCGGTGCACTGCAAATGTTTTTGCATTTTTGTCTTGTTTTCAGTAGAAATATCTAAAAATTCTTAAATCAAGATACATTTTCTTATATAGAAAATAAGTCTATTTTGTAAACAAAAATATACTTAAGTGAATATTTATTTATTTATAGTGAAAAAATATTTAAGTGAATTTGTGCTTAAAACAAGCAAAAATATCTGCCAATTGGTTGAGAAAATGTTGCTTTAATTAAGTGTTTAAGAAAAAAGAAATCCTATTTCAAGTTTTTTTTATCCCATTTGGCAGATATTTTTGCTTGTTTTAAGCACAAATTCACTTAAATTGTATATTTTTTGCCTAAAAACTAGACATTTTGCTCATCAAGAAAAAAACATCTTAATTTAAGAATTTTTAGATATTTCTACTGAAAACAAGACAAAAATACTAAGTAAGAAAGTCATTTTTTGCAGTGTGGTGCCCCTGATCTGCTGGGTTACACTGCAAAAAATGATTTTCAAGAAAAAAATTCTTAGTATTTTTGTCTTGTTTTCAGTAAAAAAATCTACATTTTTTTAAAATTAAGATGCTTTTTCTTGATGAGCAAAACAACCCAAGAAAATAAGTCGAGTTTTAAACCAAAAATTTCAAATTTAAGTGATTTTGTGCATAAAACAAGCACATTTTTTTTTCTTAAACACAAAATTCAAGAAATATTGAAAAACAATTTGCTTACCCCATTGGCAGATTTTTTGCTTGTTTTATGCACAAAATCACTTAAATTTGATATTTTTGGTCTAAAAACTTTACTCATTTTCTTAGGTCGTTTTGCATATCAAGAAAAAGCATCTTACTTTAAGAATGTTTAGATATTTTTACTGAAAACAAGACAAAAATACTAAGAATTTTTTCACTAAAATCATTTTTTGCAGTGTGGTTACAAACATTCTTTAAAATAGTATTCAGCAGAACAAAGAATCTTATACAAGTTTGGTGAATAAATTATGACAGAATTGTTTTTTTTTATCGGTGAACTATCCCTTTAACAAACATATGAATTTCCAAAAAAAGTTCTTTAGAAGAAAACCTTGAAAATATCACAAAAATGTATTGGATATTTTGCCTGGAGAGACACTTTTAAGTGTCTGTGTTAAGTGCTCCAATTTCAGACTTTTAAGGGTACTGAAACAGAAATCGACCCTGTTCGAAGTGCTAAATGGTCAAAGAGTGCCGAAAGAGGGTTAGAGAAAAAGTGACTTCCTTTCACTGAACGCATCATCACTTCCTGTGTTCCCCTCCGAGCGGTTTACCTCGGAAAATCACTTTATGTGGCCAGTGACTGAAAGGATTGTTTGAAATAACACTGAAACTGTTCGGAGAGGTGTCTGTAAGCGCACTGGCCCGTGCCCCGCGTTTGTAAATACTGATAAGAAATAGGGTTTCCAAACTTATTTCACATTTAAAGAAGAATAGCTCACCGGGGAATAAGTGAGGTCACTATGCACACGAAACCATCCACGCCATTTACATCCAAAGAACATGCAAGGGGCTCTGCACTGCACGAGGGCGGGGGGGGTTTGTGTTGTGTGTATGAGTGTGTGTGTCCGTGCATGCGTGTGGATGCATGGGTGTAAGGATGCTAGTTTCCTGAGTTTAAGCGCACCCATTGTCATGGGGAATTCGTTTCAGACAGGAAACAGCAAAGATTTTCCCTTTGTGACAAAAGGTGCTTGATCAAACCCCAGAGAAAAAAAAAATTAAAAAGAGACAGATCAACAAAAACCCATCTACATTTCTACCTGTACAATATTACCGTCTCCATGCTCCATAGTATTTACAATACACTTTCTGCCAAGCAAGCACTTTATCCTCAAAAACATCCAAATAGTACAGTATTGCTGATGCAAAAGGTGGCCGACACGACGGCCCGAATCATCCTTGATTCGTCCGTCTGTCTGTCGTACTTTCGTATCAGTGCTGTGGAAGGCAAAGTCGGAATGTTTCTAGATACCACCGTCTGTACAAATTAAGTGTTGCGGTACACAGACACTACAAACGTATGATGCAGAAGACATTTTTGCATATGGACATACAGTCTAGCTGCTGTAGAAAAATGTATCTTTTGTGTATACAGAATCTGTGTTCTGTATTAGTTTTTTTTTCATGAGTTATACTGAACATTCAGAATATTTCCTGAGTTTGAATCGACTGTGACAAGTGCCACAAAAAGAGAGAAAGGTGGAGGTTTAGAGGTAGAGGATGGGGACAGTGAATGGAGGGGAGGAAGAGAGAGAGAGATAGAGAGAAAGAGAGAGAGAGCAAAAAGCTGCTGCTAGGTCCATAGAGGTCTGAATTTGAGATGTGGTCAGGGCCCATCCCATTTGAATGGACTGTAATAGGAAACAGACAGTGTTTCACTGTCATGGAAAGGTGTAGCACCATACTGAAGTTGAGAGAAGGTCTCAGCCACTCTGCCACAGCTGAACAAGGGAGAACCTGGAGAACAGTATTGCTGCTGTTAAGACAACTGTAGTGTCAACCTTTGTTTAAAAAAAATATGACATAATAAAAAGACATAAATATATTTCAACAAAAACACTGGCAGAGGCTGGCCATCTCCACAGCCCTCGAGTTTTGAGGGTTTGTCACTAAATTAAATAATAAAAAAACATCATAAAACGAACAAATAAACACGAAATCCACCGTCATTAACAGTCCTTTCTGGGCTGTTCGTCGGTTGTACACTTTTCTGTCATTTCCTGACAGAAGTCTACTGTCACCGTCTGATTGGACTGTTCCAGGGAAAGCCCCGCCTCAAGGTAGGCGGAGCCCGCCTCTCGCTCCTCCCTATCAGCGGCTGCATTTTCCGACCCGTTTCCGGTCTTCCACTTGGCGGATCTCCGTCGTGGTTGCCCGTCCGTCGCGGTGCTCGATTTGAGGAAGCTCGGTTCAGGGGTGGAGCAAATGGTGAGGTCGATGCTGCCGGCGGGAGTGGTCTGGTTGCCAGGGTTGACTGAGGTGGCGTTGCCGGGACGCAGGATGGGGCAGTAGTGATGGACCTGTTCTGGGCTCAGCTGCACGTCTCGACACACCTCCTCAGACAGGCAGGAGAAATTCTCCCATAACTCTCCCATGCACGCCTTCAACTGGTTGCGCTCTGTCAAGAGCTTTTCCTTCTCGCATACCTGTGGAGTGCACACACATAAACACAGTGTTTGAATTCTGTATGAAACTACACAAATACTGTGAATAAATGAACACTCAAGTGCTAAATGTGTGTAAAACTAACTTTTCCCTGACATTTCATGAGTTTCCATTAACATGTAATCAAATATGAAATAAAGCATATTTATCGTGCTGTCCAAGGGAAGGGCTCCTAGCCCGAAATAACAGTCCGAACCCAGAGTACTCCCTCCTTAAATGGGATAGATAAACCAGCAGAGAGTAAGGTGTTGGGTGGAAGAGGGATGCATATACATATATAGAGACCTTTTTGAACTGATTGGTTGGATTACACAAACATGCTCCTCCTAAACTTAAAGGAAAACACCACCGTTTTTCAATATTTTAGATTGTTCTTACCTCAACTTAGACAAATTAATACATACCTATCTTTTCTCAATGCGTGCACTTAATCTTTGTACAGCGCGTTGTGAATGTGTTAGCATTTAGCCTAGCCCTATTCATTCCTTAGGATCCAAACAGGAATGAATTTAAAAGCCACCAAACACTTCCAAGTTTTCCCTATTTAAAGACTATGACATGAGTAGTTACACAATTAAGAATAGTGGCACAAAATAAAACGTGGCGATGTTTTAAGCAGATAAAAAATTTGAACTATATTGTATGGCAGAAGAGCACTTAATTTGCAGCACTTCGACCTCGCTGTGCAGTAACACCATCACTCCTGACTCCTCCCCCTCTCGCTCAAACTTTATCAATGTTACTTCACCCGAGGTTGAAGTGCTGCAAACTAAGTGCTCTTCTGCCATACAATATAGCTCTCATTTTTATCCGCTTAAAACATCGCCAGTTTTAGTGTTTGGTGGCTTCTTAATTCATCCCTGTTTGGATCCTAAGGAATGAATGGGGCTAGGCTAAATGCTAACACATTCAAGAAGCGCTGTACAAAGATTAAGGGCACGCATTGAATAAAGATAGATATGTATTATTTAGTCTAAGTTGAGGTAAGAACATAATAAAATATTGATAAAAGGTGGTGTTTTCCTTTAAGTTAAATAAACTTTGTTTTGTTATCTAGGTTACAGAAATAATACCCATCAAACATCATAGAGAAGTACTTATTCAAACACACAACCCATCTTCATGAATTCATTCATGGTATGACTTAATTTAAGTGCTTTAATATAGATGTCAAACTCCAATGATAAGAGGACTAAAGGCATCCATCCTGCCGCTTCTGCGGCTCATTGAGGATGAGCCGCATCAAAGCGCCAGCCGTTGGGATTCTCGTGCTCAAACTACATCACGCATCAAAGACAGTTGGACCCGCCTCCAACACAGGGGAAACGGAGGGAAACCGCGTGGGACTGCATTTGTGATTGACAGGTAAGGGTGCTGCCATGGCAACGTGACAGGTGGGAGGGTTTACTGGGAGGTGGGGGTCTTTTGATGCTTTGATAACTGATAACAGCCCGTAGGTGACTTGTAAAATAAAGATATGTGATGGGAGCCGCGAGTCTTACCAGTTTGCGAATTTCACACTCTAGGTTGAGGATGCAATCGAGTTTTCTCTTGCGACAGCGCTGGGCAGCGATGCGGTTCTTGCTGCGTCTGCGCACATCGTGGATGAACTCCAGCTGCTCTGAGGTCAGCTTGTGCATTTTGACCATCATTTGGAAATCGTTGCGTGGAAGATTTGTGATTTGATCGACGGGGAAAGGAAGCTTGACCTGTGAAAAGAGAAATATGAGTAAGATGTTATTGTGGGATCATTTTATAAACAATTCTGCCAAGTGTTTTTTCTTTAATACTATCTTAACAACAACAAAAAAGACCCCCTTCTGACCCCCCATGTCCAATTGTTTAGTCCAGTGGTTCTCAAATGTTTTCTGCGTGCAGACCTTCTTGTGTACCTTGGCCCCCACTTGTAGATTTCTTGACCCCCACCCCCCAAAAAAAATAAATAACATAAAAAATTTAATTTTAATTAAACAAAACTTATTAATTATACAATGTAGTGCCGTTGGTTAGTAGCCTTATTTTTCTGAGGTTTAATTACACAGAATTCATGACAAATTAATGTCATAAAACTGGTGCCCCCCAGCACAATCTCAGCCCCAGTTTGGGAACCACTGTTTTAGACAAAGAGTTATCACCACCTCAAACTCAAGACGATTGGTTAAGGCAGGTGTACATGTCAGACAGTTTTGAAAGACCGTTTTGGCTGGAAAGCCTAGAGATGGCTTATTTATAGTTAAACTGGCTTAAAGTGAAAGAATTTTACCTTAAAAATGTTAGAGAAAAAATAAACACTTTAAAAACTGTACTCATGGCCTTGCAATATACTCTTTAACCACTAGAGGGCGGCAGAACACTGTTCTTCACAAAGACGACCACATCTCTACCAACTTCAATCTTCTAACATAACATTACTGTTCCTGCAGCTCAGTTGGTAGTGTATTGCATCAGCAACACAAAGGTTACGGGCTCGATCCCCAAGGAACACACACTCATCAAATAAAATGCATAGAGTAAATGCACTATATGTCAATTTGGATAAAAGTGAATGCCAAATGCATAAACCTGAGTGTAAATTGTAAATTTACCAGCATTGTTTAAAATAAGAGGTCAACAAAAAGCAAGACTAAGAGGATAAAGAAAAAAAGTTGAGAAAGAAATAAAGTGTCAGAGCTGAAAATAAAGCAGCAACAGCAGAAGACCTCAGCACAGCTGGATCAGTCTATATCTCTCTATTTCACATAACTAGAGGGCATAAGTATGCAAACGACTGAACTGTTAACCAGCAAAGCTGTCACTGCATCTCCAACATATCACACCTTGCATCCTATACGCACACTCACTTTGCTGTAGGTGAAATGTGTTTGATTCTCAGGCTGTTTGACAATATAAAGGATCATTTTTTCTCTTCATCCCCGTATGGGGGGCACTTCTAAGGTGTCACGTGCTGACACCCTGCTGCTGTAAGACAGATTGAGGGATATCATGAGGAATGAAGGAGGACTGAGAATAAGAATCAGGGGAATGAGGCAGTTGGGATCCAATCTTCTGCAGGTCAACCAATCCGGGATTCATACTCTGTCTTTCTATCTGCTGAACCCTAGGTAGTGTACTTTGATCTCCTATGTTCCTTTAATCTGAAGAATAAAGTGAGATGCTTACGATTCTGAACAAAGTACGCAACAATATTGAATACAGAAATTTTACAATTACAGAATTTGTTAATAAGTTGCTTGCCTGTTTACCTGTACAAATATCTAAGCATCTTTAAAGTAATATTGTGACTTGCAAAGATGCACCTTGCATTAGGTTTCTTTTTCCTATCTCACTGGCAAATAGTTCATATTCTTGTTTCAGGCCAATCTAACAGAAATGTACCAAGTTCAACCCGATCTCACAGGAAAACGTAACTATTTGAAGAGGTGGCGATTTCAGATGAATTTGTGAAAAATGCTAAATTGTTTAAAAAGTACCACCCCACATATTATGCAAAAATTAACTTTTATTTTGTATGCGATTATTCGCAATTAATCTTTGCCCAGCTCTATTATTTATATATCATTTTTTTATTTATATATAATATAGAAAAATATTAATAAATATATATACACATAAAAATGTTTCTTAAATACATACATGAATGTGTGTATTTATATATACATAATAATTACACACAGCACACATTCATAATCTGCCAAAAATCACTTTTATTTTGTATGCGAATAATCGCGATTATTCTTTGCCCGGCACTACATTAAATATAATTTTACCTTGTTTATAAGTTATATCAACTAAATACTAGTTAAAAACCTGTTAGGTTCAATTGACTTGCATTACCAATTAGATTAAAGATTTTACAGCGTAGTATGCTTAATAAAACATCAATGTGTTGTTTCTGTGTGGATTCTGCATGTTTACATTGTTTTACTCCGGGTACTCCGGTTTCCTCCCACAGCCAAAGACTGGAGATGCCAAATTATCCTTACCCAATGTCTGTAGATTAACCAGATATTGTCACAAATATAGCCATAGATGCTGGAATGGTGAAATAAATAAACAAATAAAATGAATAGTCCTGAATTTTGGTTAATATTTATGTAAGCTGTTCACTTGTGGCTTCTGTGCATACAATGGCACAACACCTGAATAATAATGTGCAAAACTAGACATAAACAATAGCTTTGACTACATACAACATCGCATAACCTCAAGTGGTTTATGCTTTAATAAAATCTCACGTGTACTTAATCGTTTGCTTCTTGAATTTATATTAGTGCCATTAATAAATGAGGCAACCACAGTGTAACCAGTTAACTGCCCTACTTAAGATCTCACATGGGCTTAGTGGTACCACGACCCAATAAACCAAGCAGAACCACATTACTGCGGTTCTATGTGAAGTGGACCGCTCTGTTGGGAAACCCACGCTGACTCTGGTTAGTACTGTAAGAAGATGAAAGCTTAGATCTGGCCCAGTCTCGCGCACAGCAGCGGGGGATTCGGAGCATTGGCAGGTCGGCGCTCGTTCTGTCTCCATGGCATCATTATTTATTAATAATGATAGACAGACCTTTTTCTAAAAGGCTCGCTTCTCAGTCGATTTACTGCACACACGATGATGATGTGATGTCATAATGATCAGAATATTAAGCTGGACTACAGAGAGAAAAATGTATTTTAACACGGTTAAATTGTCCAAGGAGAAGTTGTTCCTTCATGACCTTTTCAAATTTCATTCCTACTTTTCTTCTCTGGTATATCGGTTAGAGGTTTGGAAGTAGAAATGCAAGCGTGATGTCTATATTTAGTGTCTTACAGAGAAAACCATTTGAAACACATGGCAAAAGTGAGACCAGCGAGTGCACACTTATACATTTAAACGTATTCTTGATTCTCTCTCTCTTTCTCGCTCTCTAGGTCATTATTCTGGAAATAGGTCTGAAGCAAAATGTAGGACTCATCTGTTACTGGGAGTCAAGTGGACTTTGTCTTTTTGTCTCTTTCTCAGAGCATGGGCATCTGCAGCAGGGAATTGTGGTAAGGTGAAGGACAAAATAGGTGACTGGACTGAAAGCGGTCACACACAAATGTATCTTTATTGGTAAAATTGACACACCAACACCTGTTTATTTCTAGTATAAACCCAAGTGAGTGATTCATGAAATGCATTTTATTGTGCAAAACCACCACAGAAGAGAAGTTATTTTTTTGGTGACTTCAAGCAGTAATTAGATTATCTCTTCGCCAAATACCATTAGCCATGTTTCTTGCAGTTTCACATGTCTCTGTAATGAGATGCCATGTGACACAGATAAGTCAACAGTCTGAGACGACCCCTAAGATATTTCTCTTTTTTATTCCTTTTCTTCCCTTGTTGTTTTTTCTTCTCTCAACCTTGTTGGTATTACTGGATCTCCACAGGGGTTGAGTAATGGGGGGAAACTATCTGCACACATTCACTTTATCTAACAGAGTGATGTGCATGTCTTTGGTCACCATGGGGCTTCATTCGCATCAGGACCAAAGTGTGTGTGTCTTTGTTTGTCTAAGATAAGTTGCCTGTATGAATGTCTGTCTGGGTCAGTGGTAAACACATCTGCAGTACAAAGCATATCTCAAAAGACAATAAGATCACTATTTTATCTATTTAATGATTTCTTAAATTTCCTCAATATTTCAGATGGGGTTAGAAAAAAGTCATTTAATTTCATTATGAATCAAAACATTAACTTGGCTATAGCCGCATCCTCTAAAATAGCAATGGCTCACATTGTATCACAGTGCCTTTAAACGTATGCTTTCGTTAAATACGAATGTGATCCGACTCTACTTTGACAAGCAAATGATGAACTTGAGCATATATCTGGTATGCGGTTTTACAGCTCACCAATGTGATGACTGAAGAATAATTTTTAGACCACAGTCGGCTCATATTGAGAGAGCGGCTTAGCTTTATAGATGGAACGAAAGGAACAGAAATGGTTCTGACTTCACTCCCCACTTCCTGAGATACTAAAGGGTTAATTCTTCTTGCGCTGCAATATTGTAGACTGAGAATGAAGAAGTGAGAATGAGATTTTCATCTATGGGCTGTTTCTGATCACACCCACACAGATCGAGATCAATACTTTACCCAGATGACTAAACCAGAAGAAAATGCAGGAGAAAAAGATTGTCTCAGATCTCAAGACATGATAATGGGCACGAGATTCTTACAGCAAACTGTTCAGGTAAATGTAAAGCAGAATTGAATAGCATTTTGATCTCCAGTATCTTCAAGAGAGAGATTTGGGAATATACTATTGCTTATAAATCTGAGTGCCTCCTGTTCAAATAGGTGTTGAGTACAGTAGGTGATACAGTCTATGACTCATGAGAAAAGTTCAAAGACCTGGTTTAACTTCACTACTAGACTGGCCAAGAAGGACTAGACTGTCCTACAGCTTAACAACTTCCTTCCTTCATTGAATTCATTGTTTCCAGCAGCAGGCAAAAGTTATTTTTGAAACTGTGTTTTCCTTTCTGTATACAGTTCTTCCTCCTCTCTCTCTCTCTTTCTCTCAGCAAACAGAGAGGGATCTCTTTCTGTGCTGTATGTTTCTATTACTGTACAGTCTTGCAATGGGAGACAGCAATTAAATAAGAAAGACAGAGAAAGATTCTTGAAATTCTTGTGTAGTTTAATTGGCAGAGCACCTCTTTAGCAGTGAATTTGATTCTTAGGTTACACACACACACAAAAAAAACAAATGTGTACATTGAGTGTGTTGTAAATAGGTGTCAAATAGCATAAAAGCATGTGTCAAATGTTTACATGTAATATAATGTAAGTACAATTAGGTGAAAATCCAAGTAAAAGAAACCAAGTAAAATAATAATGATAAATAGCTGCAAGCAGCAATTACTGGGGCCAAGCCAAAAAGAGCACAGAAGAAAGTAAAGTTGAGTTTGGATGAGCAGATTAAAGAACCTAGGAAAATCTCTTGATTTCGGACGAGAGTATATAAAAGTTATCAGCAAAAAAACTGTGTTCTCATTCAGTGAAATCTCCCTCTATTTTCGAGGAACAATGTTAGCTAAAACACTGAAGGAAGTGTTAGAGTGGCAAAACTCGGGCCACAAAATGTTAGAGTGGTGTTAATGAGTCAATAGAGCCCACCACCATGTCTCTACGATGTTCTGATGCAGAGATATAGGCAAAAACGGCTGATAAGGTATTCTCATTGGTTGCTAGGGCGTGAATTGACATCCACCAATGATTATACTCCAAGCCATGAAAGGAATAATCCATGATGATTCAAGGTTTTAGATGTATTGTTGCAGTAGTTTTAGGCAAAAATGCCAATTTTTCTATCTCAAAACCAACAATTTGTGTATATTATTTGGATTGTCCTCTGTCAGTGTTCAAAAGTTCATAACTTTCCTACGTACGGTTCTATGGGCTGCCATAGACCCCCAGTCAGAAAAACCAGAACCTTCTGTGCTTGGCCCCTAATAATTATAGACCAGAATTAATATTTACAAAAATACGTCCCTTGTGGGGGTCTTCCATTATGACCAATAATTTTGCCACAAATACAGTTTTCAAAAGTTTAATGTACTAACTTGGTTTAGTTGACTAGCAAGACATCAACAGTGTTAATGAACAGCAAAGTGCAAATGTTATATTCCGCTCTGCACTTAGGACACATAAAATGCTTGTACGTGCATTTATCAAAGTAACTTTGAAGCTTAACTGGTGTTTATTCATACATGTAACCTTGGACCACAAAACCAGTCATAAGGATAAATTTTTTGAAATTGAGATTTATACATCATCTGAAAGCTGAATAAATCCCTTTTCCGAAAATGGCCTTTAAAGTTATCCAAATGAAGTCCTTAGCAACACATATTACTAATAATAAATACATTTTTATATATTTACACATTAGGAAATGTCCTAAATATCTTCATGGAACATGACCCTTACCTAATATCCTAATGATTTTTGGCATAAAAATGATAATTTTGAACACTACAATGTATTGTTGGCTATTGCTACAAATAAACCCGTGTTACTTATGACTGGTTACTTACGTATAATAAATACCTTCAAATTTAAACACCTAATGAGAATTTGAAAAGAGTGCTTTAAGAACATTTATTTAAAAATTCAGAGGATCAAAAGTGCCCATACTATAAGTAACCAATGAATGTGTCCATATCATAAGTTTTTGTCCATATCATTCACATTCAGATAGATTTTGATTTGGCTGTTATTTAATCAGTTGGGATAAAACTTCTCTGAAAGTGATTCCAATGATAGTTTCTTTGTTTCGTTATCCTTATAGCAGTGTGGACTTTGCTATTCTTTAAAATGCAGACAGACTTTTTAAACTTCACAGTTATCTTTATCATCTTTGGTGATGGGCTTAAAGTACACAAAGAAGGGAAGAGTGGAAATGAAGTGACAGTCATGGTGAGGTGAGGTAGCAGTTTCTCTGATAAAGTGTCTGAATGGAAAGTTAGTCAGTCTTTTGTCAGCTTGGCTAGACAAGACTGATAACGTTTAGGTGAGAAAATGAGTGATAGTGAGATAACAACTTGGAAAGTGCTAGAATGAATGAATGGAGTGAGATGACAGACTAAGGTGACATGAGAGCTTCAAAACAGTGATAACAGCCAATGCAATAAAATCAATACTGTAAGCAAAGCAGGATTCAATCAGATACCTTAGAGATCTTACTTCTAATTTACAGACATGCAAGTTGAATTACACTGTACTTTTACCTCAAGTTATTTGGAAAATGCAATATTTACACGTTAGCAGGTGATTTATCTAGTTGTTCTTTTAAACAACACTGAAACAACTGTTAAAAACTAGCCACTTTATTACTGAGTGCTCCATGTTGCCATGACAACTGAGTCACTGCATGCATTTCTACAGGTCTTGTCAAGAAGTCAGTAAAAGTCAGATATCTCTCACAATATCCAGCTCCTCACTCACTAACTAAGGAACAGAAACTGTTCATCTTAAATCTTATGGTCTCAGGACAAGTATATACCTTCTTGGTAGGCTATCTTTATACATTGTCCTTACATAAAGCAACAAGGTAGGTTTAAGCTTTCGCACCGTTTCATTTCTTGACTACTCTGACGTGCCTAATTTTACAATTACATTATGTTAGCCTGGATTTCATAGTTATTTTTAAAGTTAGTATCATGTAAATCTTTAAAAAAAGTATTTTGCCCATTTCTATACTGTTTATCAAATGTCTTAACATCATTCGTATTTGCACATGAGAGTTTATTATGCATCAAGACGACCTGTATGTTATCTGACTGTCTGTACTATATCATCACAGTAATCAGCACTGCTCCATTACAGATTGTCCAGCCAGGTGGACTGAAGCAGAAATCATCCAAGTCTATCCATCCATCCAAAAGACACAAAAGGAGATATCCGTCTTCGACACAAGGCCAATGCTAACACAAACATTTCCAACACATGTTCATCTTAATCTTAAGAGAGAACAGATTTGGCTTGCTTTGCATAGCAGAGGGGCTCAGCACATGACTCAAAATGCAGTAAATGAAGGTAGAAGGATGCTGGTGGAGTTAACATGGGTGTGAGGTAACCAAATGCTTGTATACCCTTGTGGTGTGACTGGCATGACTAAACAACATTTTTACTACTAATATCCTCTATAATGTCTGTTCTCTTTCAGAATATTACTGGCTATTGCAGTATTAGCTATTATGCTACAGTAAGTGCAACCTTAAAAAAATCTTATTATTTTATAAAATCCCCAGCTAACAACACTGTGTACAATCTTCATATGTGGTAAACAAGCTTACATCATGAGCTTTGAATATTCTGGGTACAGACAAAGTCCCTGTCTGAGGAGATCTACAGGGAAATATTATTAGTCAGCACTGATCTATTGTTGGATACAAATTAATCTGATGCACATTTGCTTAAATAAAACTATGAATAATGATATGATTACAAACCCACAGACAATTATTGTCATATTTAGTACCACTTATGTGTAAACAATACCACATTTTCCAGATATTTTCATATTATTTAGATTAAATAAACTTTAACATGAACATAAATAACTGCAATGATATTATCCTGACCCTTGTGTGTTATGTGTGAAAGCCTAACAGAATACAGCAGAGAGGAGCAAACTGAATTTGAAAATAATAAAGTATGGATTTGCTCTAGAGTCAAGCACCATACAGTCAGTGTAGAGAAAAAATAGTCCATTAAAGGGATAGTTCACCCAAAAATAAAAATTATGTAATTTACTCAATCTCATGTTGTTACAAACCCGTATGAATTTTTTGTTCTGATGAACACAAAGAAAGATATTTTAAGGAATGTTTCAAATCGATCATGAGCCCCCTTCACTTCCATAGCAGGAGAAAAGAATAGTATGGAAGTGAATGGGGCTCATGGTTACGAACATTCCTCAAAATCAAACCTTCATAAGAACAAAGAAATGTATGCAGGTTTGCAACAACATGAGAGTCAGAAAATGATGACAGACATTTCATTTTTGGGTGAACTATCCCTTTAATGGACTATGTTGTTGTACTCTACACTGTATGGTGCTTGACACTAGAGCAAATCCATACTTGATTGTTTTCAAATTCAGTTTGCTCCTCTCTGCTGTATTCTATTAGCCTTTCACACATAACACACAAGGGTCAGGGTAACATCATTGCAGTTATTCATGTTCATGTCCACCCAGACATGAAAATGATTACGGTGTTTATTGGCCCATTAGGAGTTTGCAGCTCTATTCAATGATTCAGTGAATAGGGATCGCAAGGGAAGTCTCTAATATCATGAGGGTAGTGAACAACAGATGCACAATCTAATCAGTTTCTGCATGAATGGACACTAGGGTTACAAGACGCACAACATTATGCTTGCAGAAGCTGGTAAACATGTGCGAGAAAAAAACGAAAGCCTCACCTCAGGGCCTTGTTCCCGCATGTGACATGATTCGCTGTCTCCCTCGGAAAAGGACCCCGATTCGTCACTGGAATTGGTTCCGTAGGACTGCTCACACTTTATCTTGGGCCGCACCCGGGCGAATATCGCATCTGTGTCGCCGCCCGCCTCTTGCGAATTGCCGGTGGGACACCGTGTCACGTTGGGGCAAGGTGAAGACGAAAACTCGAACTGTGGCAGGCTGCAGGGGGAGCCGCCGCTCCCGTCCTCGGCGTAGGAGTACGACGAACAGGAGCTTGAGGTCCGGGTGCGAGTCTCTGAAGGAGGCGATCGTGGGCATACTTTGATTGGCACTGGGCAGCTGGTATTGGGCCTTTGGCGGCATAGCAGGGGCGGGTCGCTGGCTGTGGTGCTGGAGGAGTACGTTTGGGAGCTGGGGAGGGACTGGCTGGCACCGGCCCACAATCCCTTTGGCATGGGTTCTGAGAGCTCCTTCTCCAATGAGTTCCCGCTGGGTTGAGAGTGGGTGGGTGTACCCAGCCGGTCACAGGCCCCTGAGGAAAAGATGACACTGCGGCGATCCAGCTCCACCTCTTGCTTGCACACACCATCACAGGAGGCCGACTTTAGCGAGAGCCCTGGCGGGAAACCATCGGCATCTTTGGGGAATGCCACAGGCATGCCAAGCTCACTGGCAAGCGATGGCCTGTGATCTTTTTTGTGGTCTTCCTGAGTGGTTCCTTTGTCCTGGGCACTGGCGAGTCTGTTAGCAAATAGCTGTTGAGGTGTGCTAGCCAGGTCCTTCTTGAAGAGAGTTTGTCTGCTCCCCTTTGGTTGGTCCACTGCTATAGAACCATCCAGCTCCATCTCAGCCACATCGTCACTTTCCCTTCTATCCTCTTCTTCCTCTGACAGGCAAACTGAGATAGACTCTTCCTCACTGCGTGGTTCCTGCTTGATTTGCTTCACGGCCGGCCTGCCCATGTCCTTGAATGTGCTTGGAAAACCTGAGGTACTGGTGTGTGAGGAGGCGTCGTTGTTGTGCTTGTTGCATGCCCACTGGTACTTCATGTACTTAGGGCATCGTGGCAGGTCCGAATTGCCATGCCGCTCAAAGTCCATCCGTCCGTCGGCTAAATCGTCAGCTACTGCCAGCCGATCGTGGTCTGGCCACCGTAAGGAGTTCTCAGTGCAACTGCGAGAGCGTGGAGAACCTGACGGCGTCGTCCCTGCAGTCGTCACCGTCATCAGCGCCTCAGGTTGCATGCTCTCATCCTCTACGTGATTGCTTTCAGACTCCACCTTGCGACCGAGAAGCAGGCCGTCCTCCTCGCTACGCAGCTGAGCCTCCAGGAAGCGAAAGCAAGAGTCCTCCAGGTTGTGCATGCCCAGGAATTCGGCACAGCGGATGACCTCCTGGATGTTTTCTCTGCTGAGCAGCAGCTTAGCCGTGTAGGCAAACTGCAACAATGGAGCGAATCCCCGGGCACTGACCTGCGGACACACATGCAGAAAAAAATTGGAATTTGCCAGCGTTACCATCAGCACTGTCATTGTTCAGGGCACTTGGACTGCTCGACAGCTCGAATGACCATAAACAAACACTGTAAAGTGCCAGTTAATCTTTTATCAGGTCAGCACTGAACCTTGCGGAAAATAAAACATGAAAAAGGTGTTGGCTGTCGGCAGACCAAGAGACCTGACTCATTTATGATGTTTAACTCGATAAAGCCCTCTAAATTCACCTCAGCTAGCTCTCCCTGCTGTAATTCAGAAACAAGTAGGAGCATATTGGTTTGTAAACACAATGTCACATTTATCCTCAGGTGAGGTATCTTAAAGACTAATGGGCTCTAGGACTCTTACAAATGATCCTGGCAACAGCCATCCTAAGACTACATAGAGAGAGAGAGACAAACAAACAGACATGGAAGCTTTCCATTTAACTTAATGCGAGATAATTAGGTAAATGCCTGAGCCTGCAAAAGCTTGGCTGGCCCATTGCAGCATTTGTTTTGTTGGCATAAATGCATCAGCCTTTGTTGCAATTAGTTTAATTTTCCATGTAAAGATAATAAGATACGTATTAGGCTAATGTATATGTATCCTAGGAGGCAGAAAAATCTTTGACAGTGAGTCAGACTCTGTCTGTGCAACGCTGGAGCCACAAACAGACTTTCACGTAGATAATCTTTGTTTACAGTCACATTACAATGGTTGGACTTTGATCTGGGCCAGCATTGTTTAGATGACAAAGCTCCCTCTTTTCTCCCTCAATGATGTAAAGTTCTAAACAGCACAAGTGAACTTGTGCTCATGGATGAGAGCAAATGAGATCAACACTTTAAATTCAATGAATGGAGACAGGACAGTGTTTTATGTAGGCCTACGTGTTTTTTGTGGACAAAATCAGTAGTCTCCATAGATGTTGATTATCGAGGAACCTCTTATAGATAGAGCGCAAGGTCCCAGATTAGTAGTATCAAACCATTTACTCTGCCTGGTATATCTTTTCCTAGTTAAAAATTTGCTCCGTTGATGTTTCCACTTGGAAGAACATGGGGATTGTGTGCACAGTCATGGAAAAGGCATGGAGGGAAAACCCAGACTTAAGATTAAATGACTCTTCATAGCAACTATAATTCAAAACACAGCAGATTGTGGTATGTGGTGAAAACACACGGCAAATCACACATACACAAAACAGAAACGGACATAAAATACTGCCTCCTGATTAAGCTAGCGGTGGCATAATTTATTGTAATGAAATCAAACACGATAGCCACTAAGTACCACTTAAAACCTTTTATGCAAAATCTAAAACATAGCCAGGTTTGTACATAACAACTGAATATTAACTGTATCATATTATCAACCAGATTTGCATTTCCAGACAAACATACCATACCAGCATTTGGAAGGTAATTCATTTAATACTTTTGGGGTAACTTATGTCATATTTGGTTTCATGCTTTGGTTCCATATAAATCAAGTGCCTCATGAAAGACTTTAAAATACAAAATTGGCCTTTCAAGCACTGTAATAATTTATTTTCTGTGTGTAAGCTAAAATGTATGCAGGCAGCCATCCATTATTACAGGGTAGGAGAATGGCTGCTATCCGCTTGTTAAGTCATGACGTAAGGAATACTGCCTCCACACATTTCAATAGAGGATATTATTCAAACAGCCATTTATAAGCATTATTTATTCATATTACACATTTACGTGAAAATTTGATAAACTCACAGTGTACACACCAGTTTCCAGGCTCACAAAATCATAGAAGGCAATATACTAATAATTTGTAAAAAAAAATCCATGTCCATGAGTTGAATTTGTTATGGAAATAAAAATTATAAAAGTTATAAGTATATTAGCATGATTTTTTTGTAATTTCCCTATGGTGCTTGAGATCGGTTGGACCTGAAAGCGATGCATGACATCAGACTTAACAAGCGGATAGGGACCTCATTTAAATAAGAAAAAAATTACAGTATATCACAGTGCCGTGGGTAATAACGATAAATATAAATAATGGTAAATTTGGTGACGTAAAGATTATATGAATATATAGACTCTCATATTTATGTTCAGGCATCGTCAGATGGAAATCTCTAAGACGGAACTGCAGTCACACACAAACAAAGAATTCAACAGGATCCACAAATATGCTCACAAACAAAACTGATGACTACTGAGTCTGAGTCATCCAGGACTGTCTGTGTCCAGCAGACACATTTCAATAGAAAGAAAGAGAGAGAGAGAGAGAGAGAGAGAGAGAGAGAGAGAGAGAGGCTCATCTGCCCACTGGCAATACAACAACACCGATCCGTCACTGCTGAGTGGAAGCTGCTGACTCGTAATGTTTGTGGGGGATGGTGTGTGTGTGTGTGTGTGTGTGTGTGTGCGCGCGCGTGTGTGTGTATTGTGTGTACACAGTGTACAGGAGTGGGGGAGGAATCATATGAAGAAGTGTGCATGTGTGCGTGTGTTTGTGAAAAGGATGATCATGGCTCTTTGACATCATGTCTGTCCACTTAGGAGAGGAAGCCACAGGTAACAGAAAAAATGAGGGATTGAATTCAAAAATATGAAATTTTGATTATTATCACATTAATATTTATAATGTTTTACAGTGATTTTAATGGAAATATTGAACTTATTTAGATCATTTTAACGCAAGTCTGAAAGCATTAATACATAATAACTTTGTATAATGTAATAATGTATTAATAACTTAAATAATAATAAATCTAATTTAAACTTCTGTAGTGAACATGATGTTGAGTTTGTACATTTGATTTACTTGATGATTCGGGTTTAACTGTTCATGCCAATGAAGCGATTCAAAAACCTGATTCAGAAACTCAACTGGCTACAATGGCTGTTTGGTCCTAATGGCGGTTATTCTGATAAAAAATAAAATTTTCAGATCAAATATCATAA
The DNA here is from genome assembly GCF_030506205.2 of Paramisgurnus dabryanus. Classification (NCBI taxonomy): domain Eukaryota; kingdom Metazoa; phylum Chordata; class Actinopteri; order Cypriniformes; family Cobitidae; genus Paramisgurnus; species Paramisgurnus dabryanus. The sequence continues at coordinate 20,189,607 of NC_133348.1, read as the reverse complement.
TTATTTGGATATATTTATATATAGGCATTTGGCAGAAACCTTTATACAAAGCCACTTAAAGTGCATTCAAGCGATATATTTTATGTTTTTTTCTATATAGTCCACTTGTTCACTGCTGTGCTTCGATTCAATCAGACACACCAGTTTGTAAGGTGGAGAGAGACGGTGTGTAAAGGCTATGCCTGACTAACAGCTCTCTCTGCTGGGGAAAGGAGTTTTTGAGCTGACATCAGCAGACAGAGTCTGCAGGCGCAGCATCGGTTCCTGCACCATCTGTGGCTGCTAATACAAGTGTTGCTATGACACACGCACCAACAGCCTGATGCAGAGAAAGACAAGGTGTGTGAACAAAAGAAAAATTGGATAAGCCATGACAAGTAGGGAGAGAATAAAGGGAAATATGAATAATAGAGTTTTTTTTCCAAAATATAGCTGCCTGTCTTATTGCCTACATAGACAGATGCCTTTCAATGGAGAGTTCACTCAGAAATGAAAACTCTGTCATTATCTACTCATTCTTATGTTGTTACAATCCTGTATAAATTTCTTAGTTCTGATGAACACCAAGGAAGATATTTTGAGGAATGTTTGTAACCAAACCGTTCATGAGCCACATACACTTCAATAGTATAATTTTCTCCTACTATGGAAGTGAATGGATCTCATGATCAGTTTGGTTACAAACATTCCTCAAAATATATTCCTTCGTGTTCATCAGAATAAAGACATTTTCTTTCTTTAAATGGCAGCATCCTATCTGCAAGCACTCTCTATCAGTAGATACGTTTACATGCAACCAAATAATCCGTTTGTAATCGTATTAATGGTTCAATCAGATTGAAAGTCTTTCATGTAAACACATTAATCAATATGAATGAGGTCAATCTGAAGCAAATTTCGATCATATTGAAAAGGTTGGTGTAGTCTAATCTGTGATCCGATCATCAGGAGAAAAGTATGCATGTAAACACGTGAATCTTAGTATTTTCTCAATCGAATGGAAAACTACATTGTGCACATGCGCAGAAAGATTGTGTTTAAGTTCACGTCTCATATTTACCTCTTATTTACGTATCAAATAATTCTTATCACAGAAACATGAAATAGCAAGGCAATGGCAAAAAGCATTATTAAAGTAATGGGGTCACGCGCTGTACATTCTGCAGGGTTCATGTCTACTTTCACCACATTAGCAACAAATAGCGTTTTTTGCTTTTTGAAAAATGTATTTTCTTATCTGAAAACGTCTTCAGAACAACTTTTTTCAACCCAACTTTAACTTCCAGAGATAAAGCGTGAACAACAAGAGATGCTGTGCGCTGTGTTGCCAAGTCCTCTGCTTTTTTTTGCGGAGTTCAGATTTGGGTTACTTTTAAACTGTTTCTCTAAGTTTACTTTTTTCTGCAAGTTAAAGATCGAAGGATTTTGTTGATTAGTTTTTGGTATTTGGGCTGTGAATATTCTTTGGGATGCTTTTGGGCCAGTTTTGAATGTCCATTGGGATGGTTTTGATCTGGCCACCCTGGCTGTGCGCTTGCGCAGAGGTTTGGTTCGGATTATATGTACATGAAACAAAACATTTTAATTAGGATACATGTAAAAACTGTATTGTCGCAACCTGCAATCGGATTAAATTCAGTTGAATAGACAAAATGTGTGCATTTAACCATAGCCAGTGACTAATAACAAAAATAAAAACATTGCGAACATTGCTTATGGGAAAAAGAATGTCTTTAAATGATGTTAAACTATTTTTGATCTATACTTGAGGGTTAAATCTTCATTTGTCATATTACATTTTTAATAAAAAAAAATGTCTTTCAGAATTAAATAAAATATTTTTATTTATACTGTGTATCCCTTGCCTCGTCCACCATCTTGGATTTATTTTTTTCAGACAGCTCACCACATGCATTGTGGGATTGCTCTTGACTTTGCTTAAAATGTAGCCAAAGCAATTGCATTCAAATATGTCGGCGCAGATAGCCCGTGGTTAGTGCGCCAACATATAGCACCAGTGTGCTCACAGCGAGCCGAGTTTGTTTCCCCTCTGCGAGGTCCGACCCAGCTCCCCTATCTCCACCCAACACTTTCCTGTATACGCTCCACTATACTGTCTAAATAAAAGCTAAAAAACAGAACTTTTATGTCTTAAAATCGAGTAAGGCAATAAAGAGTAGAAAGGTGGAGAGGTAGAAAGAGAAAGAAAAGTAAGTAAATTGGTAGGGGAGTATAGCACTTAACCGTGCAGCGCTACACTGACAAACAACAAAAGGAAAGATAAAAGGTGCAGACAGAGAGGCAAAAACTAAAGCGCTATTGCTACTCATTAGGGGGCGGACTTTGACATATGAGGCACTGAACCTGTTAACAACATTTATTATGTTGAAAACAGACAAAGGAACAAATTTATCTAAACGACAGATCTGGGCCATTTATGCTAATTCCTACTACAGACCCCTCTCTTTCTCACTGGGCCTGAAAAGGGTCATATTGTTACAGAGCAGGATATTACACCTATTGTACATCATACCTCCTGACAACTCCGGACAATTTGGGAATTGTGCCAAGCCATTTCTTTCCATAAAAACGTCACAGAACACTATAAACCCCTCACAGCTGCCCTCTCGTTCATTTACTCTCTCTCTCTCCTCTTTGATGCTCTTGCCTTTCCCCCCTCAGTAGCAGAAACGGCTAATGTATGTAAATTTGCCCCGGCAAATTCCTGCATGTTATGAATGTTAATGAGACAAAGAGCCGCATGACAATGGAGCGAGAGCTTTATTGAGCGTCTGACAAATACCAAACCTTGACTGAAGATGGGATGCTTGTGATATGAAATGTGCTGACTAACCCAACTTTAATCTCGCACCCAGACGCAGACAAATGAAATGTGGCGCGGCAGAAAGTCACGGTTCACTATGAATGCGATATATGGTGTGTACAATAAAGGTATTTGTTGGCTGCGCTTCAAAACCTACTTGAGACAGCATTTTTGGGCATTGTACTGTATGTGATTCAAGTGCTCAAACATGCCCATGAATGAAAATGATATTAAATGCTAAGATTTGAGAGTACTATCTCTGATAGGCTAGCACTGGAAGAAATAACATTTTAGTAATTTAAGGTTAATGGTGTTTTTGTAGCTCAGCTGGTAGCACTGTAAAACATGACCGGTTCGATCTAGGGAACACATACTGTATACTGATAAAAATGCAAAGCTTGCAATGCACTGTAAGTCCCTTTGGGTTAAAGCGTCTGCCAAATGCGTAAATGTAAATATAAACAGAAATTTCACTCACATATGCACACCCAAACATACTCAGATGAGTAAGCGCTTGACAGATTTAAAGTCATCCCTTCCTTGTGCGACGGATTAAATCAGATGGGCTACTCTCTTGGCTAATCCCCTCAAAGTGAGGTTTACAGTATACAACCAGACAGGCAAGAGGACATGACCTCATCTACCGTGAGCTTGTCCATTTCACAGTCCTTGGCCCTTTCAGACAAAAGCTCATTTCTTCCTCTCCTCTCCCATCTTAAGTCATTTCTCTTACTCAGAAATCCATTTGATAGATGGACTTCCTCACCCGGGCTTTAACCCCCACGCTATGACCGAAGACAGAACTCCCTCGGTCTGCATAACAGACTACAAATGTGTCATAGCCTTGAGTGTTAACATGCATGACAATCTGCCGTTATTTCCTCCATGACTTGCTCTATACAACAGGATTACACTTTCCTGTCCCAGCCAGGTCCTGACCCGCTCAAAAGCCTCGCACTGTGTTTGTGTATATCACTGGATTTACTGTAGTACCTGTACTACCATGAATGGTTTCAGCAATTACAATATAAACTACTTTCGTGGAACAAACATAACTTAGAGTAAACTTGCGCAAAGAGTCAATAACAATAGAATCATAGAGTCGTTTTTTTCTGATAACAAGCAAAATAATCAACAAGTAGATTACCTACGTTCAAATCATAGCTAAAGTGTATCAAAAGCTAACGTTATGTAACTTACATGTAAAATTAATGTATACAATGTTAACTATGTTGGCTCCCTTCACATAGCAATCAAACATAGCGGTGATCTATAATCGTCGTCTTCCCTCTTCTTTACGAAACCAAAACATTTGTTATTTTCAACAAGGTATTTGTTCCAGAGTTCGGTTTAGCCACTAGTCAGACCATTCCAAAAACAGGTTCCAAGAAGTTAAGGTCTGTCCAGACACGTAACCGCGACAACACACGTAAAGCTGCATTCAGACTAGCAGAGACTGGCAGTAGCAGAGCGACGAGATCTCATTGATTTCAATGGAAGTGTGACAACTACTGGCTACACGAGCGTCAGTAACCGTTGCCGACTGGATGGGGCGACAAAGTTGAGAAATGTTTAACTTTATGCAAATTATGAGCGACATTCGGGAGCGACTACCAATGAGTTCCAACCACGTCATCCGTCTCTCGTCAGTTACTTTAGTGGACGTTACTCATTTGTTCATGACAACCAGATATAGAAACGCCTCTTTTGTAAGAGACGAGTGACACACAGCGACAAAGTCACTTATAATGTGAATGTACCTTAACCCTACAGTCACATTAGCTACAAAAGTGAGTAACACCGAGCGACATGCACTCGCTTGATGGGCGTTCCTTGGCTAGTATCTAAAAGCCGTATCAAAAGTCACTTTAAAGGTATTGTTAAGTTACAAGAACGATGTTGTTGGATTTAAAAGTATTTATTTCTCAATAAAAGTAACAAAATATATTAGATAAAATGCCAAACTTATCAGATATATACAGAAATAAGCATTTTCCGCCATATTGAATTATTTTCTTCGACTCGGGCACAGACCTACGTCACCCTGCCCCTTTACTCTGATTGGCAGTCGCTTTGTCGCATCGCTCAGCATTTGCATAAAATAGCCTTCTTGTCTATTTTGGCCCCACCTTGCTCGCGCAGCGGCAAGCTAGTCGCTTGTCGCTGCCAAACGGCCACTCCCATTGAAAATGAATGGTAGCCTGTCGACTGTCTATTTTAGCTAATGTGACTCAAATGTTTACATGCAAATCAAAGTCTAGTCTCACATAGAAGGTCTGAGAACCTTGGTAGCTTTAAATGCCCAAGGCCCGCTCAAGGGTCCACATGACTGACACGCAAAGCAACCAATCACGTTTTGTTTTGTGTCATGTTTAGGGGCTTGGAGATGTTGCCGTTAAAATGCCTTCATTCACAAACGTCTCTAAAGTTTATAACAACAATAGCAAACACGTTAAGATACCTTTTAAACATGCAGCGTTTATTCAATCTTGATGAAGCATATTGTCACCAATGTAAACATGAAAGCTTTTGGCTTTTTGTTAAAGACATTCGCTAAAGTGTTTCCAGAAAAGTGTTCCATATGCATTGTTCAGTTCAGTCAACGGTCTGTGGGCGTGACATCTGAGGCTGAAACTAGTCAAAGTCTAATGTGAGATGTCACAATCACCTTTATTATAACAGTGTATGATGAAATTAAATTCCCTCCCTGTTTGAAAATATACAGCTGCACAACATGGGAGCTTACAGAGTTGGAAAGCTTACATCTGATCTCAGTGTGCATTTCTGGCAGAGACATTATTGCAAAGAAGGAGGGTCATATAAGACCATACCGATATAGACATCTCATCACATATCTAGTTGGGATAAAATACTGATATATTACCAAAACGCGATAACCAAAATAATGATATATTATTGCTCAGCCCTAGCTCAGACTATGCATAAAAGCCAGACCTCCCAATGACTAAATTTGCATCACACACATTTATTAATTAAATAAATTGTGGTACGATATGATATGCAAATTCATTGGTCAAAGTAAAGTTTGGTATACCTGTGCACTAGCTTGCTCTGTAAAACCAAAATTTATTTTGGCCAATAGATTTGCTTTTAATGTGGTCATATCATACCACAATTTATTTTCTTATGTAAATCTTATGGAAACTACGGGTTTGCTTGTTTTTTGAATGTAATGAATGTTTTTCATCTGTTCCCAAAAACAGTTTTTCAGAAGTCTCTGTGGTCTTAGACTGATGTGTGTAATTTTTTTGAAGTTACAATGCTTATCTCACTTGAATGTGCAGAAACAACTATAAATGGGCCATTTGTACATTGATTTCCCTGACGTCTAAGTGTTGTTCCTCAGCACCATTACCGAAATATTGATCTGTTTGATAAAGCAGCAAGACATAGCAACAATGACTTAATTCAGAATCTCAATACAAGCCGAAATGAAACTATCCTGTCCCCAAAGCTCTGCAGAAATGCAGTTTTACAAAGCTTTAGTAAAATAAAGATATTTTGCAATTCACTCCAGTGAGGTTTACATTTAGTTGCATGCATCAACGAATGTATATTTTACAGTGTGTGTATTTTGGGGTTTGAGAGAGTGTTTCAATGGTGCTGAATTTCATGTGGTTGCCGTTCATAACCGGCTCCATGTGGAAGCCTGTAAACTTTATAACAGGAGGTGGTTTGAGGTCATTATACAGACTAATGCTGAATCAGACACACAGAGACAGACATACACAAACATACACACACATACACACATACAGACCAACGCTGGCTGTCTAAAGCAATGCTGAATCACAGTGACACATACTGAATGCACAGCTGCATTGGGACATACACACACAAATACCACACTACCACAATCCCTGGAATAAAGTTCACACAAGTTCATTTTGAAATACTGCTTTACGAATGAACTCAGAGAAAAAAAGAACAAATAAAACTTGTATTAGGGTAAATAACAAAACAAATTCTTATTTCTAATGTTTCAATGGTTCAAACACTGTATCGCTTCAAGTGTGCACACCTGTTTCACTTAGGTGTGCATTCATTTTTTAAACATCTATCATCAATGACTCCTTGCATAGAGTCTTGAATGATGATTTAATTACAAGACTCTTAATGCATCAATGGATGAATCACTGTGAAGAAAAGAAAACGGAGAAAAAAAGTGATGAAAACATGAGCTTTTGAGATAGAAATTAAACGATTGCTTGAATAAGCAGACGTTGAAATGGCACGGCATATTATGTTATTAAGGAATTATAATCACGGAAAGGAGCTGGTGAATCAGCTTCCGATACATTTATTATTGTCTGTGCTGAACAGCATCTTAACCACAGATGAAAATGACACAAAGACTACTGTGAGCTAACATCTGGGACTAAGATATACAGCAAGCTGACAAACGTAACACTGACATACGGCCTCATCATGCGATGGGACAGCTATTCATTCAAGCTGACATAAAGTGACTGTTAATAAAGTTGTCTCAGTATCTGCTACAGCGGATCTCAACTGAACGACTGCTATTTGAAAGATAATGCAACCATATTTTTGGCCCCTAAAGATTCGGGATATGATCAAAGTCTATGGCGTTTACACTTTAAAAATACTTATTTTCAACCCTGCATTGGGTCAAAAAGGGACAATCGCAGCGATTTGGGTTAAATTAACCTAGAAATGTTTATATTTGACCCAACAATGGGTTGAAATAACAAATCATAATTAAGCAGGTTTTTCATCCCTTTTTGAGCTAACACTGGGTTGAAAAACAACAACATTTTTTAGAGTGTATGATGCAATTTCCCATCAACTGGTACTATAGCGAATATTAATACAATATTATGTCAATTTAACTGTTTAGCCTGAGGTATAGTATGTCATATCAATAATTTCCATACTGTTAGCCCTACACTCACAGAAAAAAAATTCTGGGCTTAACTCAACCAATGAGTTAAATTATTTTATGATGAACTAGAATTAAATTTAGCAACCAAGCATGTTTTGGAGTGTATGATTTAGTTTTATTATATTTTTTATGTCAAAGTTTGATGTATTCACTACGGACTTTATTCACATTTGTGCTATAAATAATTTTGGTATTGAGTACAACCAGAAGAGAACCGAACAATGTGTGTTGCAGTTTGTCTCTTTATGATTGTGTCTCAATGGCTCAACTTCCCAGCTAAACCTCCGAAGGCAATAATGAAGTACTAATTAAATCCACCCACATCATAACCATAAACATTAAACCTATATATTATTTTTATAAACCTATACAATATACATTTACATTTATGCATTTGGCTTACATCCAATGCAATTTTATATGCATTTTATTTTTTAGCAGTATGTCATTATGCGCATTCCTTGGGAATCAAACCCACAATATTTTGCGCTCTAACACAATGCTCTACAGGAACACCTTTTCATTTGTTTCAGATATTAAAAAGCATTGTGATAAATCCCTTCAATGGGTAGGTTGCAGAATGCAAAGCATAGAGCATCATTTCTTTATGCAATCCTTTAGTAAAGGAATGCTGGGAATCTACAGAGTTTCTTCAATCTCTGTGGGAGGGTGAGGGGGAAGCTGTTTTTCTGTCACTCTTCATGATCTGATTCTCAACAAAGAGCCGATTAAGAGCCCCTCTCTCTCTCTCTCTCTCTCTCTCGTTCTCTCTCTCTCTGCTTAACATTCGCTGGCTAACACCGATGATGTCACTAACCCAATGCGGTCCCCACACTCAACAATAACAAGGTCATCTGGGAGGGGTGAGGTGGATGTGGGGGTTGCATAGTGGAAGAGGAGTTGGGGGTGCTCTTTGTTTCATCTGCAGTGGATTTTTTTCATTAACCATTACACCAGCACACCCCAACGATATTTCTTACACTCATTTGCTTTAAGTAGCATATAGGGGGCGATGTTCAGCAGGGATGAGGCAAGCACTGGCTGTAGAGCTGAAATCGCGCTGTAATAATGCATGTGTATATGACACCTACAGCAGAGCAGGTGCGTTGCCTCAGTCTTTGATAAAGATGAAAAACATGATTAAGCAAAGTTTTTATCAGACTGCAAAATAATGCAGGCCTTTTTGCAATTTAAATGTAGGCTGTGGTTACAAAATACAGTGAGATTTGAACGTCTAAGACCACTTTTGAAAATAAGTGTATCTATCATGCCACGGTAATGTTCATCTGCAGGTAATGCTCATCATTTTTCCATGCCGTACATCACACCGTTGAAATCTGATTCTGATCTTTAAAAATCTGCATTGAGTTACTTAACAATACGTCTTATCTGCAATATAGATAACATTTAAAAGCAAAACAGAGAAGTGTCTGTAATTATGTTATCTCCTGTTAGAGGTGACGACAGACACTCACTCAACTTTTTTTATATGCGAAGATATACATTCCTCTCTTGTTCACATTCACATCTGTGACATGCAAAAATATGAATAATTCACAAAGGTAAGAAGCAAGCCTCTTTCACACAGTACACAGTCAAAAATAAAGGTACAAACCTGTACCTTTTCTGTCACTGGGGCTGTACCCTAAGTTTCTGTTTGGTACCTTTACAGGAATACAAAACAGAATACAATTTTGGGTAGATTACCGTACGTTAAGGACCTACATTGTTAGAAAAAAGTAAAAATATGTACCATAGCTGTCAGTGGGGCAGCACCCTTTAAAATTGTATGGACCATTAGGTACAGATATGTAAACATTTAGTACCAATATGTACCTTTGAGATACTAATATGTATTTTTGAGGTACTAATAAGCTCTCTTTGGTCCCAGTATGTACCTCTGAGGTACTAAAATGAAATCCTTACGTGCAAAGCTGTACTTTTTGAAAGGGTACAGCCCCAGTGACAGAAAAGGTACAGTTTTGTAACTTTATTTCTGACATGATTACCATAAATTTACCAAAATGAAGTTACCAGTAAGTACAAAAATGTGCTGTCCACACACGCAGTGACTTTCTGTCTTTTTACCACTAAGACATCATTCACACATCAGTATAAAAAAATACCTGTGGCGCGCCGCGTGCTCAGTGTTGTACTTGTATTTGTAAACAAAGGCGGGTTATGACTTAATTTCCACTGTTTGCATTTTGTTGTTTTACCATCTGCAACAATTGCTGACGGTCTCAAAGTTGCTCGTGACCAAACAAATATGCATTAGGCGACGTCAAAACCTGCATCTTAAACAACATACTGTTTGCACATTAAAGCTTCACAGAGGGTGTGCTAAGGACGTCGGTAATTCGGCAAATAGGTGGTGCGCTGTTTTAAACAACTTTGGTGAAGAAATGTGGACGTTAACTTCAGGTGTCCTCGACTTTTAAGCAGCATGCATGTGGAAACGTCCATATAAACATTGCGAGGTAAATGCGTCATCTGTATCAAAACGTTATGATTGGCCCGAAGCTGTCAGCACGGCCTGACGTCGTCCGTTCAAAATAAATGCCGTAATCTTCACACATAACGCTTACGGGTGGATTACAGGTAATCTTACAACCTCTCTTACTGGTAAATTGGCAGCACTACAAAAAGACCTTTCGCTTTATTTTACACTACACGGAATAAGACAAAGCCAATGCGTTTCGGTTTCGACAAGCAAATGATAGATGATAACTACATATAAAGTTCAACACGGTGTGGTCGTAGCCCACCATAAACCACCCCTGTAACAAGTGCCCCTATTCGGAGCATGTGCACACATGTTTGTTCGCACATGAGTGTGATAGTGAATAAATAAGGGGGTGTAAACACATGACTGGAGGTGTTTAGATGTGACATTACACCTCTGTGGAAAACTCATACTGTAGCTTGGAAAGCAGAGGTGTGTGCGTATGTGTTTCTGTGCATGTGCCAGTTGCAAATTCCCAACATGCCCTTCAGCCATTGTTAATTGTTAAATTCGATTAAAACTCATGACAGCAGTCACCTTGCTTTAACATACCTAGAGGCATAAAATGCAATGCGATCTTATCTAGCAATAATGAACACACCTGCTCAGTTTGCTAACTATAATGTTAGTCACTACAGACATCAAAGTTTGGTATCTAAGTTTTTCCTATTATCAGTATTTAAATGAGTTCACACTGCCTGGACAAACAGCAACAATCACAATATTTTAGTCGTGGCCTTTTGTGTTGCCAAACCAAGACAAATTTAGAAATATTTATGGTTTAAAAGTGCAGACAGATTAAAATGTTGGCAAGTGAATGTCTAATGATTTTTTATGTTAAGGATTTTAATGAGTTATAATAGTCCAAAATCCAGATAATTTACTCACAACCATGTCATCCAAAATGTTGATGTCTTTCTTTGTTCCGTCGATAAGAAATTATGTTTTTTGAGGAAAACATTCCAGGATTTTTCTCATTTTAATTGACTTAATGGACCCCAACACGTAACAGTTTCAAAGGACTCTAAACGATCCCAAACGAGGCATTAGGGTCCTTTCTACCGAAACGATTGTCATTTTTGTAATTGCGTAATGCCGTGGAAAGGTCACGTGTTACATATATGAAACGCACATTTGCGGACCATTGTAAACAATAACTGACACAAAGACATTAATTGGTATCATTTAACATACAACAACGTCGGAATGGTCCTCTTTCTCCACACTTGTAAACACTGGGGCGGAGTTTTGCATACGTCCTCCATGACCTCTTGACATGATGACGTATTGCATGAGGTCGCGCTGGCGCATCACATGACGGGAGATATAGGAGAAGTTGTTGTTTAAAAGTGCATATTTTTTATTTTTCTTGTCAAAAAAGCCAATTGTTTCACTAGATAAGACTATTATGCCTCGTTTGGGATCATTTAGAGTCCTTTGAAACTGCAATTTTAAACTACATTAAAAATGTTACATGTTGGGGTCCATTAAAGTCCATTAAAATGAGAAAAATCCTGGAATGGTTTCCTCAAAAAACATAATTTCTTCTCGACTAAACAAATAAAGACATCAACATCAAGTTAATTATCTGGATTTTTTTAAGAAAATGGACTAATCCTTTAAGGTAGCGCATCCAATCATATAGCTTTGTTGAAACCACTGCCTTTAATATGTTTTTTTATACTGTAATAATTACAGAATAAATGAATCATCGTAATAATCATAATACTGTATATGCACCCCCTTTCACTAACTTTTGACAAACCTAGCACTTGAAAACTGGAGAGGTTGAGATGCAACAGATGGAAATTCATGAAATGTGCGCTTTGGTCTGTGGCAGACTGCTCATGAAGATGCAAAAGTGTGCGTTTGACAGAGCTACTGCTCATTAGGATGGGCATAATAATGGTCGCTGCCATATGGTAGATAGATTAATGATGAATGGTGATTATAGCCATGCTGTAATCTCATGCACCTCATACATACACATTACTACATTTATAAACACATCAACAAGTCATTCAGTTAATTCTTGGTCTCTCTGTGCCACCGGGAACCTCTCTTTTATTAAGTGTACACCGTACTTCAAATATCTTCTTGGTTGTAACTGCACAGCAGCTTTACAAACAATACAAAGTGCTTGGTTGGCAAAATAAATGTGTAAATGCTCAAACAAAAAGTGTGCATGCTCACCTCTTCTGGCATGCTGAGAACCAGTTCATTGTCATTTTGGGTGGCGAACCCCTGTAGGAAGTACTCGCTGCAGGCCGCCAAAACAGCCCTGTGTGCGCGAAACTCCTTCCCCTCCACCAGCACGGTGACATCGCAGAGCAGGCCCTGCTTCCGCTGCTCATTCAGACCCAGCAGGATGTTGGTACAGTGCACCGTCGACTCATACACGTACATGGGAGCTTCAGACTTCTCATCCACGGACATACCGCTCACACCCTGTGCAGAAAAAGAGACGGAAGAGGATTATGTCAATTGGATAACAATGCAATTTACAATTAAAACAAGCATCTGCACACACAACGCTATCAGACCTGTGGTGCCATAGTCACTCTATAAAAACAATCAGATTGCAAAAGAGATGCAAAACTGTCCATAACATACAGTAGGTCTAGAAAGTTAAAGTCAATTCATCCACAATGGCAAGTGTGGCAAAAAGTTTATTGTTGTACATCAACTACAAGGTTCAGCAATCTCACCATGACCACCTCCTCAAATATCCCACCCACAACAAGTGTACGCACACAAACGCGCACTTCCACAAAGCGACATGCAAAAACAAAGCCCCAAACCTCCCACATGATCCATGTGGGGATCAGCTGTCGTCATAGCATTCACACTCACTCATTTAACATACACCCCCATGAAAACAGGTGCAGATTCACACTTCAGACAATGATCCCATCCACACACGCAGCGGTAGATTAGCCGCATGTCGTGCAAGCTCGAGAAGATGATGATACAGCCATTGAAGCGACAGTCTCTCTGCTATTGGTTCTTATGTAGATGAGAGATGCTTCTGTGAGTGATCTTCAGACATACAGTAACAAAGATTACCTTAAGCTCTTTTTCTGTCTCCTTTGTTTCACCCATCAAAGCAGATCAGCCGGTACATGTGTGATTATGGACTTAAGTGTCTCTAAATTCTAGATCAACTCTCTCTGTACACAAACGTACCCCAGGCCCTCCATCCCAGACCCTTTGACGATCTGTCTTCACAATGACTCGTTTAATCTCATCAGTGATGGGAGCTGGGATTCTCGTCGGAGGAGGCGGACGGGATGCTTTTTGGATGCCAAGTGAATATCGCTAACCTCGCATTCAGCCCTTTGGTGATGTGAATGAACAGATTGAACATGACGATGAGTCAGGAACAGAGCTGAACGTTTGATAATTTGAAAGATCTTCTTAAGCAATTTCATTTGCAGCATTGGCAGTGTATGCATATGATCTCTGAACACAAACCAGGCCTGGTAAATCCTAAAATGAATATTTTGTTATTTAATACTCATCTCATGGTGTATAAAACCCATTACCATTTCTTAATATCATTTAAAATTTCACAAAAAACTACATATAGGATCCAAGAGTTCCTATAGATTAATTAGTAACACATTGTGTTAGGAGCACAAAAAGTCATGAGATTGAATCCCAGAGAACGCACAATGTATAGCTTAAATGCACTATTAGTCACTTCGGATGCATAAATGTAAATACTGTAAATGAAAATAGCATGTGTGGTGGACAAAACCTTCTGTTTTAGGCAAGCTTTTCCTTTAAGAGTAGGGGGTGTAAGGGGGCGAGCTAGAAAAACACAGACAGAGCAAGGATGTTTAAGCTCTGAATCAGTCGGATTTTAATTGCTTTGGAAACGAAACAATCTCTACTTTCAGCCTCTGCCAGCAGTCTTCTCCACAACACACTAAGCAAGTTGTCCGGGTCAACTTCTGCTCACAAAACGATCTGTGCATGACTAAACAATTCCTACAGAGCCCCAGTCGCAGCCAGCGCTGCTCTTTCCATCTCTCCTGCAGCCAGGACCATATGCCTCCCTGTGGTGAGGGCCCTGCAGCCGGATCCCCTCCCTGCTCCCAAAACCACCACTGACTGCACCTCTAACCCAAAGAGAGACACAGGCCTGAAATGTCTTACCCTTGTCATCTCGACTTAACCTCTGACTGGGCAAAACGAGCACTTTGCGTTCTCCATGCAGACGGGCAGGCACACATTCGCTCAGAGCTCTGCTTCATCCGAGGCAGGTTGCATGCGGCGGTTACCGCGGTGACTCTTGAATCAGAGCAAATCTGTAAAAGCTGTGAGCCTTGACTGAGAGTTGACGGTTTACTGCTGCCTAAATTAAAATGTGGAAACGGAAAGTTGTCCTCGGTCATTGGAAATGGCTGTGTGTGCAAATGGAAACTCCTCAACCAAGAGAATGGAACCAGTGGGCCAGACACCTCCCTCTCGCTTAATCGCGCTCTCTCTCTCTATCTATTTCTCATTCGCTCTCCGAGAAAATCAAACCACACGTCATTGTGGTTCAGAGATCCTATACTGCATCATGTGTGTGTGTGCACATATGTGCATGTGTGGGAGGCAGGCTGTGGTTACCATGAAAAAAGAAGAACAAAGAGAGGCAGGTAGAATCGAGCCGTATCTCTGCAAAGCACTACGTTTAAAGGACCAGTCACCTATATGATGAAACGGACAGCTTTACTTTTTTTAGGAGAGATTGCGGTGGATTTTAGAGCGGTAAAGTCACATTCAATGATATGCGATTTGCAAAATGTGTTTATGATCTTTATTCAGGGGCTTTTTACGGCAAATATTAGTAAAAAATCTGACTGATTGTGTAAAATGTTTCTGAAATGTTTTCACATAACACCATTAATTATCATTGTACCTTCAATCCACCTGTTACTATAAGATTCAAACTAGTACAAGATTATGACAGTTGTTACCACAATGTAAAAAATTAAATCCAATCAACATATATTTTTATGTTACTTTAACTTAAAGGATTAGTCCATTTTCTTAAAAAAAAAAAATCTAGATAATTTACTCACCACCATGTCATCCAAAATGTTGATGTCTTTCTTTGTTCAGTCGAGGAAAATTATGTTTTTTGAGAAACATTCCAAGATTTTTCTCACTTTAATGGACTTTAATGGACCCCAACACTTAACATTTAAGTTTCAAAGGACTCTAAACTATCCCAAACGAGGCATAAGGTCTTGTCTAGCGAAACGACTGTCATTTTTGACAAGAAAAAATAGAAATATGCACTTTTAAACCACAACTTCTCGTCTATCTCCGGTCCTGTTATTCGCCAGCGCGACCTCACGTAATACGTCATCACTTCAAGAGGACATGCGAAACTACGCCCCAGTGTTTACAAGTGTGGAGAAAGAGGACCGTTCCGACGTTGTTGTATGTCGAATGATAATAATTAATGTCTTTGTGTCAGTTTATAGTTTGAAATGGTCCGCAAATGTTCCTTTCATATATGTAACACGTGACTTTTCCACATCACTCTGTAATTACATGAGGTCGCGCTGGCGCATCACAGGACTGGAGAAGTTGTGGTTTAAAAGTGCATAATTTTTATTTTTCTTGTCAAAAATGACAATCGTTTCGCTAGATAAGACGCTTATGCCTTGTTTGGGATCGTTTATAGTCCTTTGAAACTCAGCTGAAAAAAACTGTTAAGTGTTGAGTTAAGTGTTGGGGTCCATTAAAGTCTATTAAAATTTGAAAAATCCTGAAATGTTTTCCTCAAAAAACATAATTTCTTCTCAACTGAACAAAGAAAGACATCAACATTTTGGATGACATGGTGGTGAGTAAATTATCTGGATTTATTTTTAAGAAAATGAACTAATCCTTTAACAAATTAAGTTTGACAATGTTAACTTGATAAGGCACGTCAACTTATCACAAGTCAAAATTGCATAATAAGGTTGTTAAACTTCATGCTGCATTTTTTAAGTGCATGTATTACCGACACTGCTTTTGACCCCAGTGAGGACCCTACGTTTCCAGACATCTACAGCAAGCCCAACTGGTCACTCCAATTTTATTTTTCGCCTCTTTAAATATGTTTTCCCTGCTGCATTCAAAGCATAATGAACTGTCTTCCAAGAACATTTTTTCCAGATGTGGTTGCAAGGTTGAGAAGATTCCAAACACACTATTTCAGAATTGGAATGTGCTTTCTTTCCATGCTGGGATTTTTAAATGTGTTCATTTCGTACCGGAGAGAAACGGATGATGCATACGCACACAAACCTACCACAAATGACTGCTCTCGGCCACGTTACCGATTGCTGGAAGATGCGAGGAAAACATAATTCTCCATCGTTTCTACTTTTTTACTGCAGACCATCCCCAATCTTGTTAGCCGTGGCAGTTAACAGGTTTTGCGAAGAACACTCCCACTCATATCAAAAGTGGAGCTTCGTGATGGGTTTCCGACAGCTGTCGCTGCCGTTCTACTTTTGTCCGCTCAAGGGATTGGAAGACAGAAGAGAACTGAGACTTACAGTATGTGAAACCAGCCGAATTGCTCTACAAAGAATACTGAATGATTGGGTATTCAATTATATTAATAAGCAATAGAGATTCGCTTCATTGCAGATAATTAAAAACAACACATGATCAAATTGTTATTCTCTATTTATTGTGCATAGATAGGATGAAGTTGATTTATAATTAGATTTATGCATTTGGCAGATGCATTTATCCAAAGTGACTTACAGTGCATTACAAGGCAAATATTTGTTTTAGTATGTGTATTCCCTCGGATCAAACCAATGATCTATTGCATTGTGAACACAATGTTTTACAAATACTCTACTGTATTAACTTTTGAACTACTTGAAAGACAAATTTGTGCTTTGTTTCGTTTAAAGCTGAAGTGTATACATTTCTGGATAAAATTATAGTCACATCACATTGAAATCCCTGAAAAATCCACATTTTGAAAGTGCAAACTGTGCTTGAACCTTGACTCAAAAACAGAGGTTTCAGGAAAACCTGTTCTCTCATCTGAGTGATTTAATTGTATCTTGAACTAAAGCCCTTTTCCCTCCTCTTGAATTCCTTATTTTCCCTCTCTCACTTTCTCCCTGGCCCCCGACCAGCCTGCACACAGCAGTCATTTTCCTGAAATAACAGACACTGACCCGATGTCCTTATAATTAGCACTTGTCCAAAGACGTCCTTGTCCAAAGACGCTCCTGCACTCTGCACCGACCCTAACCAGCGGCTTCAGATTTCAGACAGTAAAGGCGGGTTCACACAGCAGACCCTAAAAATAAACAAACCCATGAGAGGCCGTCTTTACAGCTTCACTACACCCGCAAGGCAGAGCTGGGCGTTCCCATGCACGGGGACCTTTAAACTAGTTTAAATTCAACAGTATCTCAGCTAACATCAGTAGAGGTGGTTGACAGCCCAGACTGTGTGTGTAAAGCAGTGCTGTTGTAAAACTGTGCAGGAGGCCTGACATGGCGGTTTGGGCGGATGACAGCTCATGATGTGCTTTGTGGTGTGTGTCCTAACTTCTGTCTCCATAGACACACAGTCTGCTGCCGAGCAACAAAGCTGTTGATATGGACACGCTGACAGAAACACTCAACTCACCTGTGACCAAATCAACACTCAAACTTTATAAAAATGTGTTTTAGTTGCTACAGTTGCAACAAATTATGTTTTAATGTGATAATGCTAAAAAGCCATGGGGAAATTATAATATACACACATGAGAGTTGGTAACACACAGGAGGAGAATAGAGCTTTTTGAATAATGTATTGGACTGATTGAAAAATTTGGGATTAAAAGAATTTAATAAAAAAAATGTTTACAGTTGTTATCTCTTCTGAACCTCAGAAGAAGAAATTTTCGATTACTGGGTTTCCTTTTTAACAGAACAAACTGAGAAGTAGAAACCCATGCAGAATTTGTTATAATTAATTTACACAATACAGGTTTCAACATAGGTGTTTTCGGGAGTTTTTGTGAACAATTCCATTATCATCTTTGTGTGAATTGCAAAAATGCGTATTTGCGAAAATGGTGAAGCCATATGCATATTACGTCTTTAGACATCACATGACATCGGTAACTATAACGTTTTTAGTTGCGTTCTTTGTGAACAGTTGACAGCCATGGCGCTGTTGTCAGTAAAACTTTTAAAAATGCAATCTTTTCAGTTTTTAGGAGTGGTTTTATGTAAACGTCAAATCAAAGAGCTTTCACTTTAAATAATTTGTCTTTTTTTGCCACAGGCCTGTGATAATTTGGTATTAAACTCATATACACTGTAAAAAAATAAAAGCTGGATCAACTTAAAAAATTACTTAAATTGGTAACGCCTCACTTTAAAGGCGGGGTGCATGGTCTTTGAAAGCTAATGCTAAACAATCATGCCCCTACCCCAATAGATTCTGAACCTTCTTTTGATAGACTCGCCTCACATATATGCAACCCAAGGCAAGGATGTTGGTTAGTAGACATGCTTAGGGGTTGTGTACACCAAAACTTTTAAACGCGGCTGAAAACGCCTTGAGGACGCCGAATGCCAGCTGTTTTTCAGCTGAGTGCCAGCTTTCTTCAGCTGAGCACTTTGGAAGCTGTGATACTTCAGCTGCGAGCCGGTTGGTTGCTGTGGTAATGTCCCGCCCCTGCTCCACTGTGATTGGGCGGCCGTGTGAGAACTGACATTGACGAGCGGAGCTTTTCTCCCAAAGTTGAATCTCTTTCAACTCTAGACTCTCAGCGCCGAGCGCGTGAAAACCGCCGAGCGCCGGTTTTCAGCGCGGAAAAAACCCGCTCGCTGCTGGCTTATTTGAAAAACGCCGAGCTTCCATTGGAAACAATTGAAAACATGCGCCGGCCGCGGGCGTAAAAGTTTTGGTGTACACAACCCCTTACTGCTGATTGGCCCCAAGTGTGTTTTTAAACTCGGCACGACTCCCATTTCCCAAGCGTTTCTCAAAAATCATGCACCCCGCCTTTAAGCGAAAACCTTTTGTTGAATATGTTTAAATATTTTAGGTGTTACTAGGGGTGTGTGATACGGTCAAAAAAGTTCATATCTGGATAATACCTATGATTTTGCCGCTAACAATAACAGACAACATTTTGAATCCTTCAAAAATTGTTCTAGCTCCCTCTTACAGCATATTAATATGATTAAAGTAATGTGGGTGTTATTAACCAAACAGAAAGTCAGTCTTTATTATTTAAAATGGAAAACACTAAAGTAAACAGTACTAAACAGTAGCGTACTTGAAGCAAAAATAACATTGTAATACAGCAAGTCAGAAAATAAAAAAAACTTGCGAGAGAAATTTGCAAAAGTGCAATCAGCTGAAGTATTAAAAATTAATATGACATTGATTTTTACAAGCCATAAACACGTCGCAATTAAATGTGCTGCTACACCACGCTCAGAAAGCGCACTGAAGGCTGGTTTTTGAAAAGCAAGTGATATACTCCATAATATAATTTTGCACATCATTAAAACCACAACGACAACGATATTATCGCAAACAATATATCTTATAGACCCCTAGGTGTTAAAGGGGGGTTTCAATGGTATTTCATGCATTCTGACTTATTAACACAGTTTAAGAGTTGGTTTCCTCTTGCTAAACAAAAAAGTGTCAAAAAAAGCTGTTGGATGAGTTACAGAGTATTTCTGAGCCGAATGCACTTCACCATGGTTCGTACAAGTTTCGTAAAGTTTTTTTTTTTGAATACGAGTCCAGCTGACGTATCAGGGGTAAGCCATACATATCATTTATTTTTATGGGCACTTCCCCTGGAAAACCACGCCCACACATCAATCAGCGGGAGAGTGAGAACCGAGGACGCTAGAAGTCACAGGCACC
This sequence comes from Paramisgurnus dabryanus, assembly GCF_030506205.2. NCBI lineage: Eukaryota > Metazoa > Chordata > Actinopteri > Cypriniformes > Cobitidae > Paramisgurnus > Paramisgurnus dabryanus. The sequence continues at coordinate 20,169,444 of NC_133348.1, read as the reverse complement.
ACTTCACGCAACAGCTTTGTTTTATATAAAAACTCAACAATGAAAGAATGAAGAAGCGTGTTTTTGGAAGTAAGGAAAAGAAAGCCCGCATAATGGAAACAATGGATATAGTTTGTTTATCCGAGGTATTGGCAGAGTTTTGCGTCTGTGTTTGTTTAACGCTGGATTTCATTGAAAAGTCCCAACTGGGTCATGAATTGCATGCGGTAAGAAAGACTTTGGTGTTATGTTGGAAATTGGTGCATAAGTGCATATTATATAAACGACACGAACATGAATCATAAGTTCTTACATGACTTGTGACTCACTCCTCTCGTATCCCGTGACTCCTTCCGAATTTTTATCTGAAAGAATCGCTAGACTTGATCTGTATTTTATTAATCTAATAAAACTAAAGACTCTTCTGAGATATGAAGCATGTAATACTACTCTATAGGTACTCCAGATTAACATCAGATACACATATACAGCGTGTTTAATGGAAGCTTTAACTAAGTATTAAAGATATTTAAAAAAAAAAAAAATTAAATTAGGTGTTACCAATTGAAGTAAATTTTTAAAAGCAGCTTTCACTTTTTACAGTGTATCATAAAAACGACAAAAACAATAATCTTGGAATATTCTTATACCGATTCCAGAAAATCCCATATTGATTCATCAAGTAGTTATTAGTACAGTACTTTCTATAGTAATCATGGTACTTTTGCTACCATACATTTTGATGCAGTGATGTCATACTGTTTCTTAAGTAGCACACGGAGACTTTTCACATTGATTTTTTCACTTTCACACAAACAATTTCATTGCACAAGTGTGGTCAATATTAGTGCAGTTACCAGCAAACTAACAGATTGCAGAGTCATTACCAACTCTCATTTTACCATTACAACAAAAACAGTCACCATCCATTTACCTCATGCTAAGCATCACTCCAACTCCACCCAGCACAGCCTGGGTTTACATTTAGCTCGCCATTGAGCAAATGAACCGATGAACTATGTTACGATTTCCGTGTGATGACAAGAATTAACAAAACCTGTGGTTGGACAGGTTTGCATTCCACCAATAATTATTGGCTATTAACTGTTAAAACCCCATTTAAGAGTACAAAATAATCTCATACACGGGCATTTGAGCGTGTTGTGCCCTGACAGTGTCATGCACGGGGTACATTTTTTCTTGGACCTTTGACACTAAAACACAACTTAATGGCTCATTACATTTCAGCTCTGCTGGGCATTAATCATCACTCTCTATGACTAACATTGCTACAAAAGTGCACACTCACTAATGGAGCTCTTCTAATGGTTCATCTCAATGCGCTCACAATAATGGACATTTAGAGGAGTTTCTAATCCATGGCATAAGAGTCCCGGATTCTGTCACGAGATCAAAAAGCTTTTAGCGATTAATGTAGAAATCTAGTTAAGTAAATACCTGTAGTTACTGAGGTTTATGTGTAAGAGAAAAGGGTCTGAATTAGGTGTAACGCCTGCACTTTGTTTAAAACAATTGTCTTTAAGATTCATGAGAACAAACCACTCCGGACGTTCTTGCATGTAATGGGCTTGCAAGAAGACAAGTGTTGTTATTCTTGAACATTAGGATGGATTTTGCTCACAAAACAATCTGGACTACAGTATTAGAGGTAAATGGTACTTGAGTCATTGAAAGGGAAGTCTTTTTGGCCCTCGACAAGCACTGAGTGTGCTTGTCTGAAGGAGATCAGTCATCTGCCTGCTCTGTGGCATCTGCTCCCTGCAGCTTGTGCATGACTAAATGTAAAAGACTTTGATTGCAAAAGCAATAAAATAGCTTTTGAGCAATAGATAAAAAAGGAGATTGTTAAAATATATTGAGCGTAGAGCTACAAAATGAGTATAGAGTGAAGTTAAAACAATGTGGTTTGGATAAAGACTTATGAGAAATGTTTGATTTCATATTGAGCTTGGCAAATCTGAGCTCAGTTTGTGATGTTATTATGATCTTTTATTAAATTCTGTAGTTGAGACGTAAGATTTCTGTGTCTTGTTACACAAAAGTTTTCATTTGTTCTCTATTCAATATCATTGATATCTATGAGAATGTTAAAGAGATTTTTTTTCTTATTTGCATGAAGACTTTTTACTAAAATAGGATGGAGATGGATACCAAATTATTAACATTATTCATCCAATATTAGGTAAAGCCATTTTTTCTCCAGAGAGAAAGTAAATAATTGGTTGTACTTGAAATAAACAATAAAAAAGGAACGTTTGCCTCAAACTAAACTGTCTAAACTGTCCCAGGTGAACATTTGTGGTTTTTATTTATTTACCGGATATCAAAACACTTCCAGCAGTATCAAAATAATAATCGTCTTTTTTTATTATAGTAAGTAAAGTCGTGAGACTGGAGGGTTGCCAGCTATTTACTAAATGAGCTGCACTATAAACAAACACATTCCCAAATGTATCATCAGGAGAACTGTTAACATGATGCACCAGATGTTTTTTTAATTAGGCTAATCATTTTTTCCATCATACGTCTACTGACTAAGTAAAAATCAGCTTGAGATGTAATAAAAATGAAATCATTAAATGTTACCTTTGGAAAATATTGTGAATCATCACTATGTAAAACATCATGTTAGAAAGCTATACATTTTCTGTCACTGAGGTAGTACTTAACAGGTATACATAATACAATGTTGGACCTTTTTGGGTACATTACTGTACCTTAAATGTATTGTACCCCTAACATTTAACACAATAGATCCTTAGGGTATAATATTATACACCAATGTGTTGTATACTCATAAAGGTAGAAAATGACATTCTGACATTGCTGTTGCACACTCTGTAGAGATTGGAAAGTTTTTGGGTGGCACTTGTTACAATCAAAGTTGCAGTGATAATATAGCATATGATAAGCATATCCTTAACTTATGTATGCATTTCCAGTTATTCAGATCTTTTCGTATATTCTTACTGATTCGTAAATGCACAAAGCATTAGGTCTGTACAATCACATGAGTAATAAGCACTACAGTAGTTAAGAATAAACTGGTTTAATGAATATATTTTGTGTTATGTTTTTAATAAAAACTATTTACAGTTCTCAGTGCTAACTGCATATCCATGATTCATAATCACGCTTCATTAAATGCCAACAGAATCAGTCTATCATTTCTCCCACGCAGTTAACAGGAATGCACCTTTTTCTTTCGTAAAGGTCAAGAGACATTACTAACTAACGTCTTTTTACTGACAAAAGCAGAAAATTTCCACTTTCCCACTAAATTTGTTTCAATTTCATCATTTATGCAAAAACTAAGGTCAAGATTTTGTGTGGGTGCGTGAGGTGTTTTGAAGTGTGATGCTCGCATCCAAGATATTGGTCCGTCTTTTCTGAATAGATAAATTAATAGAATAGAACGGGTTATAGTCACACAGACACTTTTAAAAGAAGTTCACACAGGAGGCACTCTTGCATACTGTTTTATATATGTGTCAGACAAGTGTTTCTGGTTTTGAGCATCTTATGCAATTGTCTGCATATTTTTTGTTTTAGTTCTAGGTGCTTACTTAAAAAGAAAAGCACACCTGGTATGAACGTGCCTATGTTAATCCTATCATATTTAATTTACACAATCTACCCTGACACTAATACCTTTACTTCCTTACTTTACCCCTCACTTTCTTTTACCGTGCGGTACATGACACATTCATATTACTCCCATCATCATTATATAGCTAATAATGAGTTTTTTTTTCATAGAACAATTAACTTCTATCCTGCCCTTGTCTGAGACCACTGGGGATTATCATCCCCAATAAATCTCCTTGAGAACCATTTAAAGCCCTTTTGAATATTACTGGGTGACACTAACTTATAAATGATCACCAAGTGAAGTCGATATCAAGTACATTAAAGGGACATTTCACAAGACTTTTTTAAGATGTAAAATAAATCGTTGGTGTCCAGAATATGTATGTGAAGTTTTATCTCAAAATACCAAATAAATAATTTATTATAGCATGTTAAAATTGCCACTTTCTAGGTGTGAGCAAAAACTTGCCATTTTTGGGTGTGTCCTTTTAAATGCAAATGAGCTGAAACGCAAATCCCATAGTGGTGGTTGGTTGAAATTGAAACTCAATTAGGGTGTCAATTATTTTCTTGGTCTCTCTCTGCACTAAATGCAGAGCCGTGGTTGGATAGTGCAGATTAAGGGGCGGTGTTACAGTCTTATTATAATAAGATCCCCTTTTTACATCACAAAGGGAGCCAAATTTCAATGGCCTATTTTTTTCTCATGCTTGCAAAGAATGGTATACTGGGTTGATCTTTTTCACATCTAGGTTAATAGAAGGACTGGGGACCCAATTATAGCACCTAAACATGGAAAAAGACAGATTTTCATGATATGTCCCCTACATCCTGCAATCAGAGGTGAATGAGTTTGCTCGCGTGCTAAACGAACTTTGAGTTTTACGTCATGAAGGTCTATTAAGGTTACAGTGGTTTAACTTGAAACCTGTGTGTTGATTTAGGTCAAAGGCACAGGCACCCCCCCCAAACAGTGACAAGAGAAACTATGTTTGGTGAAAGTGTAAGAAATCGAATCGCGTCTTCTCCTTCCGCTACAGACGACACCCTTGTTTCGGTATTACTAACCGGACGGTCTGTGATTTACTTGAGTATGACAGATTCTGATAGAGACAAAATTTGAGTTAGAAGAAATGAAGAGAAAGTGCGACAAACACGTTGTATAGGACTGGCGTGAAAAGAAATGAAAAGTTTGGAAGAAGGGATTTTCTTCATTTTTCAGTTGGGGCTTTCCAGTTTAGCCACATGCAGATAAGACACTGGTGACCTCTGTTTGCGCAAGCATATCTTGATGGCAAAACAGTGTTGCCAACCTTAGGTTCTTTCACAGCCTGAATGGGCACCACATGGTGATAGCAACAGCAAGGTCATGAGTTCAATTCACAGGGAATACAAGTAATGATGCAAGTATAGTTGTTTTAAATAAACATGTCAGCCAAATACATCGGGAAAAAAAATGCAGAGGAAATGCACTTAACTTTAAACGAAGTACGCCATGGATGGATTAGTACACGCTGACTCAACAGAAATACATTTGACTATTCTTTATCATTAATCTGAGAACACTTGCAAGCTCAATTATAATGACCTAAGATAGGATCTTGCTGGTTCAAACCATAGAGATAACATGCATGGTGATGAAGTCAATTACAGTCTCTCATCCTCTGCAAAAATGGGTCCGATGCATCCCATAATGCCTCAAGAAAGCTTGACCGACATTCTCCTGACTAAGCTCTTTTGTGCTGAATACACAACTACAGTAAGTGTTATCTGAGCTCGCTTTAGTCATACTTTACTTATCAGATTAAAGTCAATCTGACTGCACGGTTATACAGCTGACAAGCACAGAAGACGTAATAAGGATAATTTACGTATAGGAGACACGGAGATCCTTTTTATGACATCAATGCAGATTAAGATAAAAATACCTATAATAAAATACAATATTATATATACAAGATATAATAATATTAATTTATAGAACATACATGTACACATTTTAGTTTGGCTAACCTTTTTCTAAAGACTTGCACAACAAAAAGTTGCACCAAATCAATTTCTGGAATTGGATTATAAGCCCTCGAATCCAAACTTGATTACCTACACTTGAAATGTGAAGATTTGACAGCACGTGTGGTAAGTTCAAGGTAGAGGCATGAAGCCGTGTCTGTGTTCATTAAGCCCGGCTCAATCTCTAAATGGATCCAAGTGCCTCTTGCCCAGGCAGAAATCAATAGTATCGTCTGCCTGTGCTAAACCCCGAGGGAGAGAAAAAGCTTTGCATCATCCCTTTCTCTCTGACTTTCCTGGAGTACGCCGAGAGGTTGTTAATTATTCACGACAGGGTCTGCCAGCTGTGTGCGCGAGTGTGACTTGATCATAATGGAAAATGTATAGGGGGCACGGCTTTACTTGAGTTATTGTATGGCTGGGGTAGGCAGAAGCCGAAATCCCATCATCATCAATCTACGACGGCCACCAGCGACCGAGGATCTGCTTGTTGCAGACGTGTTGTGCAAGACAACAAAACAAAGACAACAATGCAACATCACTCTTAGACAGTAACACTGACCCTGTGACCTTGTTATTACCTTCCTGGTTGATCCGATGTATGTAAGTGTGATTGGTTAAGTCAAAGCACGTATGGAGAAACAATGCTGTTTAATGTAGTCATGAGAGATGCATTAGAGACGCATTCAGGTAAACAGTGATGTATCTCACCTAACCACCAGTTATCAGATCAACCAAGATAGATGGCAGGTGAAAACAGGACTGGAATATTCAAGTATTGTTTATAACTAATGGGTGGACACAGGCTGAAATCCTCTTGCATAAATCAATATTGAACACACATCAGATTAGCCACCTATAGGAAAAACTATAAAAAAACACAATGTTCACCCTGACCTATTTACAATGTTTAGGTATTATAGAAAACCAATTGTATCAATAGACACTGATCAAATTCTGCCATGTTCTGATTTTATTATTAGTAATGGAATGAGACCTATTACTTTATTAAGCTGTAAAGTTTTACATACAATCTTAGAACATTATGTCAAAAACAGAAAATATATGCTATGTCAAGATCACATGCTGGTTAAATTAGATTATACCATGGGTCTGTTGAATGCTGTATTCTGATTGGTTGAGAAATGTTCCACGTGTATGCATTATTTTTCGATAACCGCACATCTAACTTTACTGTAAAAAAAATCTGTTAAAATTACAGTATTACTATTACTGGGTATTACTGGCAACTAGCTGCCAGTAACTTACTGTAGATTTTACATTTATGTTGTTTACTGGCAACAGTTTGTTCAAAGTTGAATGAACATGAAACATTTTCAGTCTTTATCTTCTACAGTAAGTTACTGGCAACCAGCTGCATAATTACAGCTAATTTTTTACATTTACATTAAAAGTCCCCCGATACCTGGAATCGATCATGGTCTGAGAAAGTCTATGTTTGAGCGGTGTGTAAGGGGTTAATGCCTCTTGTGTTGTCCAAAGAGGCAGAGTTTACAACAAACTGGAAGACTAGTCCTTTGTTTTTTTGTTAAATTATATGACTAAAGCTGTTACCTGTAAATTTAAATTATGTTTTTTTATTAAGTACTCGGTATCGGTATCGGCAAGTGCTGAAATGCAAGTACTCATACTCGTTCTCGTATTCCAAAAAAGTGGTATCGGTGCATCCCTACTTAAGACTATAAAGCAGATATTCATGGCTAAGTGTATATCTAAAATAAACATATCAGTACTACTTAAACCTTTTTGTGAATGTGTCCTCAAAGTCAATTTTTTTAAATTGTGAGTCTAAATTATATTATATTTAAAGGGATAGTTCAAAACATGTCGTTTGATCCCCTAATGTCTTTTATGTTCTTCAGAACTCAAATGTTGATTTAAAAAAAAAAAACTGTTTTGGATTTTCTGGTTACTATGTGAGTGGATGGTGACCGACAGCCTCTTCAAGCATAAACAAATAACTTCAAATGACTCGTGGTGTATATTTTAAATGTCTTGAAGGCATACAGCACAAAAGCTGAAAAATACAATCCATGATGATAGTCTTGATCTGTGCCTCTTTTTCAGTGCACATACTGTGTTTAGGCAGTTTTAGGATGTTTGCTTTTAAATAAATGTGAAACAACTGCGATATACACAACAAGTAAGCAAAGTAAATGTCATCAGGACCCTTAAAATATATGACACAAGTCGAATGGAGATATGTATTTAAAACCTTTGGGTTCTTTTGAAGCATGTAGGGTTCACAAAGGAAGTCATCATCCACTCCCATAGTAACCATAAAACCCAAAACAACATCTATGTTTGGGTTCTAAAGAACAAAGAAAGATGATATGAAGGGTAAAAGTTTTTGTTTTTAGGTGAACTATCCCTTTAAAATAAAATATCAAGTACTGGAAACACCAAATTCCTTTTCAAATGTCAACATGAAAAAAATGTATTCTTTAAATTCCAAATTCAAATAGAAAACATAAATAAATACTTAAAATATCAGACAGCTACTACTGTAATAAATCCCTTCACAACAGCAAACACGTGCATTCATGGAAACACTGTTACCTCTGAATGATGTCACAGCAGAACCGTGTCGGTGCAAAGGATGATGGGATAATTCCAAAGAGAAATAAAAACATTCCAATCAAATAAGTGACATTCATGTTGTTTTTAGTTTATGCAACCTAACTTGATCTTTCTACCGCTGCAGAGCACAATGACACAAGTGTGCTGGCATCTGAAGGACTGATTACTTGTGTGTTTGTGTATGTGTGTGTGTGTGTGCAGGAGAAGGAGGGGGTCAAACATGCCAGAGTATTTTGAGCTGAGGATGAATAAATGTAGCTTGCATGAATCATGACTTCCCACATTGCAGGTCACACAGCAGCATGAGTCATGAACAAGTCTTATATGGTAACAGACAGGGCTGGACCAGCAAACACACAGACGTTACATACAAGCTTTATTGGTGAGGTACTCTCATAGACACAGTGGGTTTTATACTAAGATACTTTTCACTGTTTACTACAATGCCATCCCTCCCAAAAACTTTCATCTCACAAACATAAACTGCTGATGAGCAATTGCAACCCTGGGATACGCAACTGATAAAGTATTCTTTAGGATTGAACCATATTTACTAACTGGAACAGGTGTGACTGTCAAATAGTTGTGCTCTTAGAGGAGCAGCTGACATCTTCATTTATCAAGGTTTACTAAAGTCAACCCCTTTTTCTATTCTTGTGTTATCCATGAATAACACCTGCAACCATAGTGACACTGACCAAATTAAATATTAAAGATAGAAACTTCCCTAACACTGGAAAGTCTGATCATATTAAAAAAAAAGTCATATTTTGTGCATGTGTTTAACTTTAATGAACCAAAAGTGCACAAAAACTTACCGCAAATCTGACAGCAGCAGATCTATTAAGGTCAACGAACGGATCTAAAACAACACAGCTCATATTCACTTCCCGTGACTCATCCATAACTCCACACATGCATTCCATGTATATGCATTTTATCAACTAATGTGCACTGTATTGTAACAAATTGTCAACTCTGATGTCAAGTTTACCTATCTTTTTATAAAATGCCAATGTGTGAGTGCTGTTAAGTCAGTTTGTGGTGGTGTATTTAACAGGTGCTTTAATTCAAAGCAACTTGCAAAGACTTTAGTATCTGTGCGGTAACCTAAAATGAAACCTATGGTCTTGGTGCATCTAGCATCAGTCTGATATACAGAAACACAGATTTCTGCAGGTTGTTGAATCACTTTTGTTTCGTGCCAAATTGCGTATGTTCTTCTGAATACAGGCACTATATAGAAACCACTGTTGCTTTCCCAAGTGGACGTTCCTTGTGTCCATATATAGCCGTGTCTAAGTAAAGACGCACAATTTGGGATCACATCCTTCAAGCAGAGAGAAAAAATGGCATTCATGTGTCTGAAACACAAAGAGAACCAAAACATCCTGCAATAATAATCCACGAGCACCTCAAGCTAATTCTTTCGAGTTTTAAGACATGCACACGTACACAAAATCATACACGCAGTTCAGTTTACTTCAATAATATAAAGCCAGTAGAGGTTTCTGCTCAATACAGTTTTGGTTTATGTTGGCATTATACACTGCAATGTTTATATAGTGTGGTCAATATATAAACGTGTCAATACACGTTCCTTACTTATTGTCAAAATCGGATTAAACTTCATGACCAATTTAACTATACACGCATGCACACACTCGACACAACCACTGCTGAATCAATAAACCCAGATTAGTTAGATCCGTTAAAGGACCAGTATCTATTTTGATGGAATGCACATTAAAACAATTGCCAGGATTTTATTTTTTACAAAACAAACCTCAACCCAACAGAGGAAATGTAGATTGATGGAAAATCTCCCCGTAGGAAAGAACTGACACTTATGGCCACCCACATCCGCACTTTCACAATATGCGTGTGCTGCAGACTGTGCGTTATCTGTATATTAATTTGCCCTTAATAAGCCAAAGAAAATGTTTTTGCTCATAAGCTGCTTTAAAGAGACTTTATTGAAGTTCTCAGTTAGGTGACAATTGTCAAATTCCGTAAGAATTTCCGTAATAAAACAATTTGAGACAAAGTGAGCTGTTGGTATGCGATAAAAGCACAGTGCTGTTCATGTATAATCAATATTAAAGGCAGGTTTCTTTGGGGCATGTTTGAATGACACACAGATTTCTTTTAAAACTTTTAGTCAAAATTGATATCATTAAGATCCTACTGTATATGGGATGTCTCAAATGGTTTTCCATTTAATCTCATTTACTTCTGTTTAGGAGACATATCTGTGATATTAAGAAATTTCTGTCTTTACTAGTGATGCACCGATGTATCGGCCGCCAATATTTATCGGCCGATTTTTGATGAATTTGAATCCATCGGCATATCGGCAATAGCACGAGAAAGGCCGATACCAATTGTTTATTAATTAACTGCATAAAGAAATCCATTATATGTAAAAAAATTAGTTAATGATGTTAATAAAATAAATGCTGAATAGCAAAAACCACCTTTGAAGGTTGTCATGCTGTCTTATTATATTTGTTTTAGCTTAATTTGTGCCTCTCTTATTATGTTGGTCAGTTGAATGTTAATTAGATCCAATCCATGTTCAGTAACAATTATTTGATGCAGAAATAAACTAGCTAATAAACCAACTGTATAGTATTGTATACAAGTGTTTAATATCGGTATCGGCCAGAAGTTGTCTGTTTAAATCGGTATCGGCCCAAAAAAATCCTATCGGTGCATCCCTAGTCTTTACACATGCTTGCTTTTATCAAATGCACACAGAAACAGATATTTCTTCCTCTTTCTTAACGCAAATGCTGATATCAAGTATGGTGTCCATGATTATATTGGAGTCACTACAATGATCATTTCATTGATGTAGTAGCTACTTCCCGTTCTGCAAAATTGTCCTTGAGAAGTAATGCATTTATTCAAAGCTCCATTCATTCGAAAGGGAAATATGGCTTTGTGTGAGGTTTTCTAATTCAGTACCAATATAGTATAGTGCTCTAAATACATCTGCACACTGTTAACCCTTGGATAAAATGCAGTACTGCTTGTGTATAGTGTGCGTCAAAAAGGTTACAGAAATAGAGAATGGTCTCCCACTGGGTCAGATAGCTTGCTGACAGCCATGGTGACAAAATACTAAGAGCTAATATAAGCACATATAGGTGTATGTTCGCTAGTGCACACACGTAAGGCATGCAAGTTTCCAAAACAACACCACTGGTTCACCAGCGTCATGAGAGACAAATATAGCAAAATAGAAAATTAAAGAATAATGGCACAAAAAAAAGACAGAGAAGACTACTTTGGCATAACCTTAAAGGTAAGTGAACCAATGAATATTACCGGTATGTTATTATTTACTCACCCTGACGTAATTCAGGAGCTCAAATAAAAAAGCCGCTAAACGTACCTCTGTCAAAAATTAGATAATGGTTTTAATTGAATGGTCTCAGCATGTATTATATGTTCATCAAAATGCTTCAAATCAGCCATTCAGAAATACTGAATCTACTAAACAGCAAGTCGATTTTTCAGCAAAGTCCTTCAAGTGCACGGAAGACAAACTGGATAACTGGATGTTGTACAAACTGGATATTTTACTTTTGCATTACAATAACTCATCAAAATAAGTTTAGCAATGTCAACTTATTTTTATTTATAAGGTTCACCAGCTTACCATTGGACACAATTTAAAATAGTAGGTTGAAAAAATTACTTTCAACTTTATAGTTTAAAGTAGCATTCTTTTTACTGTAGTGTGTATGGTCACCATTCACTTTTTTTTAGTGCAAAAAAGTTTGGAATAAATATATTCATACAATTTTGGAACAACATGGTATGACCAATTGATGGTATAATGACAAATTTTGGGTAAACTGTTCCTTTAACATAGTGTGTTCCATTGTTCCAATGCGTGTTCCATTCAGACGTTGTCTAAAATCTGCCAGCAACAGCATTATGAGACATTATTATGGACAGATAGTTTTAAGTAACTTTAAAGCCGTAAGCCATGATGTCATAACCTATTTTTCCCCTTGAAGCAGCCCTGAAGAATCTTCATGTGAGTGTATATATCTTCCTTCAGATAAATCATAGTGTTAAAGGCTATGATCCCAAGTATGCGCAACTGAGACTATCTGTGGGTTTGGGGTTAAACACATTTCAAGCTGACTCAGAACGAGAGGACAAATATTTCTCTTTCGCTCACACACATACACACAGACAGACAGTGGAAATATTCAGATTATTCTGAACGTGTAAAGTGTATAACTGATGTCAATTTGTGGGTGGTTTCAGCCCACTTATTGCTTTGTGCTGGTGACTTGACTCCATTTATCAACTCTATCAATCTGACATTTGGGACGTTGGATATTTGATGCTGACTTTTTTAAATATATGCCATCATCTGTATTTATGAAGCTTTCACAAAACTCAGATATCAGATAAAAAATGTATTTACTTCAGATATGGGT